>NC_057813.1:325606762-325619915 GCF_018294505.1 Triticum aestivum
TTTTTTTTTTGCGAAAAATCACTATAATGGCGAGTGTCTCAAAACTCTTCTTAGCTCAAACTGACAGGATGGGCACGAAATTTTTTCGACCAATTTTTTTTTTTTTTGACTGCCCGGACCCAAAAACTGGAAACGGGTCAAAAAAAACTTCCTATAATGGCACCTGTCTCAAAACACTCAGAAACACCTAAAAATAGGATAGCCAGAAAATTTTTCGAAAAATGCGTTTTCGAAAAAATTTGGGCCTAAACGGAGCGTGGCTACCCGACTCTTCTTTTTTTTTTCCGAAACCTACTCCAGCAAGGAAACACGAATCGGAAACTAGATGGATCTCGAAAACAACCCTAATAAGCAAGGAACTCGGATTGGTGGTGGATATATGGTGGTGATATATGGCAGCGGTGGTGGTAGCGGTGGTAGTATATGGATATGGATCGGTGTTGGTATATGGACACGGATTGGTGGTGGTATATGGATACGGATTCGGAGCGGTGGTGGTAGATGGCAGGGGCGATGATGATGGTGCGGCGGCAGCGTGACAACTTGTGAATAGAACTCGAAACTCTAAAAGACTAGACTCTAAGACCAGCAACTAGACCGACGATGCAACCGCAAATTCAACAAAGCAAAACCCTAAAAAGATTATGCAAAGGCTCAGATTGGTTCGGATATGATGAACTAACCCTAATTTTTTTTGGCTTTTTCTTGGACTGTAGGTATGAAGAACAGACTCGATCTAAACTACGAAAAACTGTAAAATCTCACCGAGCAACCTGGAAATCTGATACCACTTAATAGAGGCGAGGGTGTCCCGTCTTTCGATGAGATGATGGATATCGCTTTGGTGGAAGTCGACTTTGACGATCCGACTACGAACGTGCGAGGACGTCGCGCCTTAGCAATCGCTAAACCAACTCCGAGAGGTTATTGACCACGCCGGAGCACGATCAACCTGACCACGAGGGTCTGTTTCCTGCGAGCAAACGAAGAACAAGCAAGAAACTGAGATTGCAATCTGGATATTGCGAATATAAGATGAAAGCTTTATTGATCAAGGTGGGGTTCTGTGACGCCTTTGTCTGGTCGTTGAACACAAACGAAGTACGCGAAGTTGCAGCTATGGCGAACTTTTAATCTAAACAAAACCCAAAGTCTAAACGATGCCCTAAGGGCTGTATATATGGAGGAAGAGGGCGGAATTTCGTGGCCCTTGGTGGAGGGGTCCGAAATCAACCCTATCTCTTGTTTCCCCACACATACGGACTCTAAAAATAGCCCATACTTATGTATTTCGAAATTACATGGGCCTGGCCCAATAATAAGGTGACGCAGCACCTAAAATAGCCTCGGGACGAAATTTATGAAGTGGCATCTTGTATATTTCGTCCAAGGCTTCATGCACCCATTATGGTGGCTTCAAAGTCCTGAAATCATCACTTGTAACTCCGTTCTTGTTCCCCTTGCGCATGCCATCATCTCCATGCTTGTTCTTGCTCCAATGTTCATCCTTCTCCAAGCTAGGCCCTTCATTTGTAAGCAAAACAAATGTATCCAATTTAGGCAGCATCATATTCTCATGAACATTAGAATCATTACCAAGAAACGAAAGTACCTGGTAATTTAGTTGGCGTGCACGAGATCTAGTAATTGGTCCAGTATGTATAGCAGCAGGGGCTGTGGGTGTAACAATTGTATTGATGTCCTCATCATCCTCCCCTTCTTGAAATGAAGTCGTCCTCGACGGAAGTTCATCTTCCTCACCCAAATAAGGCTTCAAATCTGCAATGTTAAAAGTGGGACTAACCCCAAAATCTGCAGGCAGCTCAAGTTTATATGCATTATCATTTATTTTCTCTAACACCTTAAAGGGACCATCAGCACGTGGCATTAACTTTGATTTGCGCAAATCAGGAAATCTATCCTTACGCAAATGTAACCAAACAAGATCTCCAGGTGCAAACGCAACATGTTTTCTACCCTTATCTCCAGCAAGTTTATATTTAGCATTCATGCGCTCAATGTTTTCCTTAGTTAACTCATGCATTTTTAAAATCAATTCAGCACGTTGTTTAGCATCAAAATTAACCTTCTCCGAAGATGGAAGAGGCAACAAATCAATAGGTGCATGAGGTAGGAAACCATACACAACTTTAAAAGGGCACATCTTAGTAGTAGAATGCAATGAACGATTATAAGCAAATTCAATATGAGGCAAGCATTCCTCCCACATTTTCTTATTATTCTTCAAAACAGCCCTAAGCATAGTGGACAACGTTCTATTGACTACTTCAGTTTGTCCATCAGTTTGGGGGTGACAAGTAGTACTAAAAAGCAGTTTAGTCCCCAACTTAGCCCATAAACATCTCCAAAAGTGGCTAAGAAATTTAGTATCACGATCTGAAACAATAGTATTTGGCACACCATGCAAGCGAATAATTTCACGAAAGAACAAATCAGCAACATTAACAGCATCATCGCTTTTATGACATGGTATAAAGTGTGCCATTTTCGAGAATCTATCCACGACAACAAATATGCTATCCCTCCCCTTCTTTGTTCGAGGTAAACCTAAAACAAAGTCCATAGATATATCCTCCCAAGGAACACTAGGTACAGGCAAAGGCATATATAAACCATGAGGATTGAGTCGTGACTTAGCTTTTTGACATGTAGTGCATCGAGCAATAAAACGCTCAACATCCCGGCTCATCTTTGGCCAAAAGAAATGTGTAGCAAGGACGTCCTCCCTCTTCTTCACGCCAAAGTGTCCCATTAATCCTCCTCCATGCGCCTCCTGCAACAACAAAAGACGAACGGAGCTAGCTGGAATGCATAGCTTGTTAGCACGAAACACAAATCCATCGTTAACGACAAACTTGTTCCACATTCTTCCTTCTTTACAATTCTGCATTACATCTTTAAAATCAGCATCATGCACATATTGATCTTTGATGGTCTCCAAACCAAATATTTTGAAATCAAGTTGTGAAAGCATAGTATAGCGACGAGACAATGCATCAGCAATAACATTTTCTTTTCCCTTCTTGTGTTTAATGACATAAGGGAAAGTCTCAATGAATTCAACCCATTTAGCATGTCTACGATTCAGTTTAGCTTGACTTTTAATATGTTTCAAAGATTCATGATCAGAATGTATAACAAATTCTTTGGGCCATAAATAATGTTGCCATGTTTCTAAAGTCCGAACAAGAGCATATAATTCTTTATCATAAGTAGAATAATTCAGACTAGGCCCACTCAATTTTTCAGAAAAGTATGCAACAGGTTTGCCATCTTGTAATAACACACCTCCTAATCCAATTCCACTAGCATCACATTCAAGCTCAAAAGTCTTATTAAAATCAGGAAGTTGGAGTAAAGGAGCATGTGTCAACTTATCTTTCAATACCGTGAAGGCTTCTTCCTGTGCGGTACCCCAAAGAAAAGGCACATCTTTCTTTGTAAGCTCATTGAGAGGTGCCGCAATGGTGCTGAAATCTCTCACAAAACGCCTATAGAATCCAGCGAGGCCAAGAAAACTCCTCACTTGTGTGACCGTTTTGGGCTGCGGCCAACTCTCAATAGCTTCAATCTTGGCTTTATCAACTTCAATTCCCTGTGGAGTAACAACATAGCCAAGAAAAGATACTCGGTCGGTGCAAAAGGTGCACTTCCCAAGGTTACCAAACAAACATGCATCACATAGAGCAATAAAAACAGCACGTAAATGTTCCAAATGTTCTTCCAAAGATCTGCTATAAATCAATATGTCATCAAAGTAAACTACCACAAATCGTCCAATGAAAGCACGTAAAACTTCGTTCATTAATCTCATGAAAGTACTAGGTGCATTAGTTAACCCAAAAGTGATAGAGGCAAAGGTGTCCCGTCTTTCGATGAGATGGTGGATTTCGCTTTGGTGGAAGTCGACTTTGACGATCCGACTACGAACGTGCGAGGACGTCGCGCCTTAGCAATCGCTAAACCAACTCCGAGAGGTTATTGACCACGCCGGAGCACGATCAACCTGACCACGAGGGTCTGTTTCCTGCGAGCAAACGAAGAACAAGCAAGAAACTAAGATTGCAATCTGGATATTGCGAATATAAGATGAAAGCTTTATTGATCAAGGTGGGGTTCTGTGACGCCTTTGTCTGGTCGTTGAACACAAACGAAGTACGCGAAGTTGCAGCTATGGCAAACTTTTAATCTAAACAAAACCCAAAGTCTAAACGATGCCCTAAGGGCTGTATATATGGAGGAAGAGGGGGGGAATTTCGTGGCCCTTGGTGGAGGGGTCCGAAATCAACCTTATCTCTTGTTTCCCCACACATACGGACTCTAAAAATAGCCTATACTTATGTATTTCGAAATTACATGGGCCTGGCCCAATAATAAGGTGACGCAGCACCTAAAATAGCCTCGGGACGAAATTTATGAAGTGGCATCTTGTATATTTCGTCCAAGGCTTCATGCACCCATTATGGTGGCTTCAAAGTCCTGAAATCATCACTTGTAACTCCGTTCTTGTTCCCCTTGCGCATGCCATCATCTCCATGCTTGTTCTTGCTCCAATGTTCATCCTTCTCCAAGCTAGGCCCTTCATTTGTAAGCAAAACAAATGTATCCAATTTAGGCAGCATCATATTCTCATGAACATTAGAATCATTACCAAGAAACGAAAGTACCTGGTAATTTAGTTGGCGTGCACGAGCTCTAGTAATTGGTCCAGTATGTATAGCAGCAGGGGCTGTGGGTGTAACAATTGTATTGATGTCCTCATCACTATATATGGTAGCAAAAGATTAGCAATAATCAATTCAAAGATGCAATGTTGAATAAACGCTCAATGACGGTACTGTGCTGGTCCTAGGCTAGATCGGACTAAAGACGCGAGCCTAGAACACTAATGAGGTCACGGCGTAGCACAACTAGCATCAATGAAGGATACTAAGTAGCTCTTGACAGCAAGATATAAGTGAAGATCACAACGGCAGTGAAAATAATGATGAAAAACAACTGCCAAGCAGGATACACAACAACTCTCTCTCCAACTTTCCTCTTGAAAAGTTTGAGACAATTTTCTGATAAATTCTTTCAAAGAATGCTACTAACTCAAGCTTTCCAATGCAGAAAGAAACACTCAATTCCGAGTTGATATGAGGAGTCAAAGAATTCTAAAACTGGCCTGAAAAATTGGAACAAGCTGTGTTCACGAACTTCAGAGGGCAAGAAGACCTATTTAGAAGCCGATTTTGAGGTGTCAAATATTGAATAAGCTTCTGCAACTATTTAGATGCGGCTCGTTGCTAGCTTCAATTTAAGTACTCACGGAGTCAAAACGGACTTCGTATGAGCAAGATACACCTGTTTTACTGAACAGTGCGCAAAACAGATTCCAATCCGAATTCAGGTACGCGATTGATTCTAGATAGATCCAATTTTTTTTTCTTCTCTCTTTTTTTTCTCACCTTTTTTTTCTTTTTCTTCTCTCTCTTTTTCTTTTTTTTTCTTTCCTTTTTTCTCTTTTTTTTCTATCTTTTTTTTCTTTCCAAGACAAACTAGATAAGATGCAGATTGGATCAGGCGAAGATGTGAATGACCTCAACTATGATTATGACAATGAACAGTGCGTAGCACATGGTGGAAATTAATAGATGGGATGGTGGACAGCAGAAGGGATAATGATGCAGCGGCGGCGTGACTAATGTGAACAGAACTCGAAACTCTAAAGGAACTAGACGCTAAGACCAGCAACTGACACGACAATGCAACCGATAATTCAACTATGCAAGCAATGAATAGAAAATTGCAAAGGCTCAGTCTGGCTAGGACAAAGGATGAATAGATCTAACTTTTGTTTTGTGGCTTTTTCTTGGACAATAGGTAAGAAAATAAATCTAATCTAGGAAAAACTGGAAATTCTCACCGAGCAACCTGAAAACTGATACCACTTAATAGAGGCGGAGGTGTCCCGTCTTTCGATGAGATGATGGATATCGCTTTGGTGGAAGTCGACTTTGACGATCCGACTACGAACGTGCGAGGACGTCGCGCCTTAGCAATCGCTAAACCAACTCCGAGAGGTTATTGACCACGCCGGAGCACGATCAACCTGACTACGAGGGTCTGTTTCCTGCGAGCAAACGAAGAACAAGCAAGAAACTAAGATTGCAATCTGGATATTGCGAATATAAGATGAAAGCTTTATTGATCAAGGTGGGGTTCTGTGACGCCTTTGTCTGGTCGTTGAACACAAACGAAGTACGCGAAGTTGCAGCTATGGCGAACTTTTAATCTAAACAAAACCCAAGGAAAAGCTACTAGATGGATCTACTTATATAGGAGCAAGGGGTGGCGGCCAAGGAGGTGAGAGGACGTCCCAAGGCAGCCTAAAACTAAATCTAGGTCGTACAAGGCCAATGGGCCCAAGTGGAGGTGATGTAACACCTTTGGACTTGTAGTTTGACTCGGATTCTGCTCCAGCATCAGATTGTTTCGTCCACAACTCAACGCTCCGGACGAATTTGAAGGTGACTCCAATTGGGTTGGAAAGTGCACGAAATCTAGTTTCCAACAAAAAAAGAATCACTCAATTCGGAGTCCGTATGAAAAACTTGTGTGCGTTTTGAGTCAGGTATGTCTGTGCAGTCCGAATCTGAATCCAGAACGTGAGAGACTTGGACTCTATCTTCTCTTGGGCCAAAAGTGACGTGAGAGAACTTTTTGGACAGCAAATAAACATCTCTTTCTTCCTTATCTTCATATGTGGATTGTACAAATGTCCCATACACCTGCAATTAGACAAAACACAAAAGTGTGTGAAGTATTTTTGTTCTGGATAACATAAATAGATTATTGAATAGTTTGCACTAGAAATCACCTGACAAATATGCATATATGCAATATTTTTGGTCATATCCAAGGTAGTCATGTCCTCATAAGTGGGACTAACCTACTTACCGGAGGCCCAGCCCGTATTGCTTTTTTTTGCCTATTTTAGTATTTTGAAGAAAAGGAATATCAAACATAGTCCAAACGGATGAAACCTTTGGGAGCGTGATTTTTGGAACGAACGCGATCGAGAGGACTTGGAGTGCAGGTCAAGAAGCAGTCGAGGCGGCCATGAGATAGGAGGGCGCGCCCACCCCCTCTAGGCGCGCGCCCTGTCTTGTGGGCCCCTCGGGCGGCCACCGACGTACTTCTTCCTCCTATATATGCCTATGTACCCCGAAAACATCCAGGGAGCCAACGAAACACAATTTCCACCACCGTAACCTTCTGTATCCGCGAGATCCCATCTTGGAGCCTTCGCCAGCGCTCCACCGGAGGGGGAATCGACCACGGAGGGCTTCTACATCAACACCATAGCCCCACCGATGAGTTGTGAGTAGTTTACCATAGACCTTTGGGTCCATAGTTATTAGCTAGATGTCTTCATCTCTCTTTTTGGATCTCAATACAATGTTCTCCCCCTCTCTTGTGGAGATCTATTCAATGCAAACTCTTTTTGCGGTGTGTTTGTCGAGATCCGATGAATTGTGGGTTTATGATCAAGTTTATCTATGAGAAATATTTGAATCTCCTCTTAATTCTTTTATGTATGATTGAGTTATCTTTGCAAGTCTCTTTGAATTATCAGTTTGGTTTGGCCTACTAGATTGATCTTTCTTGCCATGGGAGAAGTGCTTAGCTTTGGGTTCAATCTTGTGGTGTCCTTTCCCAGTGACAGGAGGGGCAGCAAGGCAGGTATTGTATTGTTGCCATCGAGGATAAAAAGATGGGGTTTATATCATATTGCTTGAGTTTATCCCTCTACATCATTTCATCTTTCTTAATGGGTTACTCTATTCTTTATGAACTTAATACTCTAGATGTAGGCAGGAGTCGGTCGATGTGTGGAGTAATAGTAGTAGATGCAGGTAGGAGTCGGTCTACTTGTTGCGGACGTGATGCCTATATACATGATCATGCCTAGATAATCTTATAATTATTTGCTTTTCTATCAATTGCTCGACAGTAATTTGTTCACCCACCATAATACTTATGATATCTTGAGAGAAGCCTCTAGTGAAACCTATGGCCCCCGGGTCTATCTTTTATCGTATAAGCTTTCAATCTACTTCTATTTGCATCTTTACTTTTTGCATCTATATTATAAAATACCAAAAATATATTTATCTTATCATACTATCTCTATGAGATCTCACTTTCTCAAGTGGCCGTGAAGGGATTGACAACCCCTTTATTGCGTTGGTTGTGACTTCTTTGTTTGTTTGTGTAGGTGTGTGGGACTTTTGAGGAGCCTCCTACTGGATTGATTTCTTGGTTCTCAAAAACTGAGGGAAATACTTACGCTACTATTGCTGCATCACCCTTTCCGCTTCAAGGAAAACCAACACAAGCTCAAGACGTAGCAAGAAAGATTTCTGGCGCCGTTGCCGGGGAGGTCTTCGCTCAAGTCAAGACATACCAAGTACCCATCACAAACAAATCTCCCTCGCATTTACATTATTTGCCATTTGCCTCTCGTTTTCCTCTCCCCCACTTCACCCTTGCCGTTTTATTTGCCCTCTCTTTTCCAATCTCCTCCTCTCTATTCGCTTGCCTTTTTCCGTTTGCTCGTGTGTTAGATCATTTACCTTGTCATTATTGCTAGTCCTCCTATCCTTGTTATTACTCCCGAACATGAAATTCTCAATTTTAAGCAAAGGGAGGGAGAAAACTTAAAAGATGCTTGGCATAGAATTTGCAATGCTCAAAATAAATACACTAGGAAGCTTTCTACTTCCATACTTCTTTGCAATTTTTATGTGGGCATTACTCCTTGGAATAGATGTGTTCTTGATACCGTTACCGGAGGGGATTTCTTGAGTAACATACGTATGATGCTTATAATGCTATGTTTGGCCCACCACCTCTTTTTCCCCACCACCTCTTTTGGTTAGTGGAACTATTTTAACTTTAGAACATGTTATGCAACGGCTTGAGATTATTGAAAATAAAATTTCCACTGTTGAGTTGATTGAAAATTTTGGTAAAAAGATTCATAATCACATTACCCAATATGGATCTAGGGTTGGAGTTACTTTGAAAAATCATAAAGAGAAAGAACCTATAGTTAATGAAAAAATAGATGTAGATTCTGCAAGAATCGGTAAACTTGAGGATATCATTACCAACTTAGGTTCTGTTTTCTTCCATGAAAAACACTCCAAAACCCCCTACCAAAACAGCAAAGTTTATTTATGTTCCTAAAAATAAGGGTGAATCTTCTAATAAAGGAGACACGGATCTCAAATCCATAAGTGTTCATCCCAATTGTCTCTTTATCGTTAAAGAACCTTTTGCTACAAATGAATTTCTTGAATTTTTGCCTAAAGGTTTAATCATTGCCAAAAAGGGAGAAACCCCAAAAGATTATAAGTGCTCTATTGAGGAATTGAGTGCCAAAGATGGCACTACTTAGATCTATCTTCGCTTTTATGCCTAGCTAGGGGCGTTAAACGATAGCGCTAGTTGGGAGGCAACCCAATTTTATTTGTGTTTTTTGTTTTTGTTACTGTTTAGTAATAAATTTTGCATCTACCTTCTGTTTAGATGTGTTTTTATCTTTTAATTAGTGTTTGTGCCATGTAGAACCTATAGGATAACCTATGACGATAATTGATTTGATTCTGCTGAAAAAACAGAAACTTTGCATGCACGAATATAGTTTTGTTAAATCACAGAAACGTGCTTTTGCGTTTATTCTTTGTGCTGTTGATCAATAGATAAATTTTCCAGGACTTCCTATTTTGGTAGTATTTTTAGAGTTCCAGAAGTTTGCGTTAGTTACATATTGCTACAGACTATTCTGTTTTTGACAGATTCTGTTTTTCGTGTGTTGTTTGCTTATTTTATGCATCTATGGCTAGTAAAATAGTTTATAAACCATAGAGAAGTTGGAATACAGTAGGTTTAACACCAAAATAAATAAATAATGAGTTCATTACAGTAACTTATGTGGTGGTTTTGTTTTCTTTCACTAACAGAGCTTATAAGATTTCCTGTTGAGTTTTGTGTTGTGAGTTTTCAAGTTTTGGGTAAAGCTTTGATTGATTATGGAATAAGGAGTGGCAAGAGCCTAAGCGTGGGGATGCCCATGGCACCCCAAGATATTCAAGAATAGCCAAAAGCCTAATCTTGGGGATGCCCCGGGAAGGCATCCCCTCTTTCGTCTTCCTTCATTAGTAACTTTACTTGGAGCTATATTTTTATTCGCCACATGATATGTGTTTTGCTTGGAGCGTCGTGTATTATATTAGTCTTTGCTTTTTAGTTTACCACAATAATCCTTGATGTACACACCTTTTGGGAGAAAGCCCACTTGATTAGAATTTGCTAGAATACTCTATGTGCTTCACTTATATCTTTTGAGCTTGATAGTTTTTGCTCTAGTGGTTCACTTATATCTTTTAGAGCACGGCGGTGGATTAATTTTGAAGAAATTGCTAGTCTTTCATGCTTCATTTATATTATTTTGAGAGTATTTTAGAACAACATGATATTTTCTATGGTTACAAATTTGGTCCTAGAATGATGAGCATCCAAGTTAGGTATAATAAAAACTATCATAGGAAGTGAATTGGATGCTATGATCAATTTGATGCTTGATAATTGTTTTGAGATATAAAGGTAGTAATGTTAGGGTCATGCTAGTGGGTAATTATGAAATTGAGAAATACTTGTGTTGAAGTTTGCAAGTCATGTAGCATGCACGTATGGTAAAAGTTGTGTGACAAATTTGTTGCATGAGGTGCTCTTTTGATTGTCTTCCTTATGAGTGGCAGTCGGGGATGAGCGATGGTCTTTTCCTACCAATCTATCCCTCTAGGGGCATGCGTAGTAGTACTTTGCTTCGAGGGCTAAGTAGACTTTTGCAATAAGTATATGAGTTCTTTATGACTAATGTGAGTCCATGGATATACGCACACTCATCCTTCCACTTTGCTAGCCTCTATTATTACCGCGCAACTTTCGCCGGTATCATGCACCCAATATCTACCTTCCTCAAAACAGCCACCATACCTACCTATTATGGCATTTCCATAGCTATTTTGAGATATATTGCCATGCAACTTTCCACCGTTCCGTTTATTATGACACGTTCCATCATTATCATATTGCTCTTTGCATGATCATGTAGTTGACATCGTATTTGTGGCAAGGCCACCTTCATAATTTTCATACATGTCGCTCTTGATTTATTGCATATCCCAGTACACCGCCTGAGGTATTCATATAGAGTCATATCTTGTTCTAGCTTTGAGTTGTAATTCTTGAATTGTAAATCAATAAAAGTGTGATGATCTTCATTATTAGAGCACTGTCTCAGTGAGGAAAGGATGATGAAGACTATGATTCCCCCACAAGTCGGGATGAGACTTCGGACTTTACAAAAAAAAGAGAAAGGACAAAAAGGAGAAAGGACAAAAAAAAGAGAAAGGCCAAAAGAAAAAAAAGAAAAAAAAAGAAAAAATAAAATGAGAGAAAAATAGAGAAGGGACAATGCTACTATCTCTTTTTCCACGCTTGTGCTTCAAAGTAGCACCATGATCTTCATGATAGAGAGTCTCCTATGTTGTCACTTTCATTTACTAAGTGGAAAATTTTCATTATAGAACTTGGCTTGTATATTCCAATGATGGGTTTCCTCAAAAATGCCCTAGGTCTTCGTGAACAAGCGAGTTGGATGCATACCCACTAGTTTCTTTTGTTGAGCTTTCATATATTTATAGCTCTAGTGCATCCGTTGCATGGCAATCCCTACTCACTCACATTGATATCTATTGGTGGGCATCTCCATAGCTCGTTGATACGCCTAGTTGATGTGAGACTATCTTCCTCCTTTTGTCGTCACAACCACCACCTTATACCACCATAGTGCTATGTCCATGGCTTGCGCTCATGTATTGCGTAAGAGTTGAAAAAGTTGAAGCGCGTTAAAAAGTATGAACCAATTGCTCGGCTCGTCATCGGGGTTGTTCATGATGGGAGTATTTTGTGTAATGAAAATGAAGCATGGCCTAACTATATGATTTTGTAGGGATAAGCTTTCTTTGGCTATGCTATTTTGATAGGACATGATTATTTGTTAGTATGCTTTGAAGCATTATTATTTTTATGTTTTATAAGCTTTTATCTTGAATCATTTGGATCTGAACATTCATGCCACAATAAAGAAAATTACACTGAGAATTATGCTAAGTAGCATTCCACATCAAAAATTCTGTTTTTATCATTTACCTACTCGAGGACGGGCAGGAGTTAAGCTTGGGGATGCTTGATATGTCTCCAACGTATCTATAATTTTTTTATTGTTCCATGCTATTATATTACACCTTTTGGATGTTTATGGGCTTTATTTTACACATTTATATCATTTTTGGGACAAACCTACTAACCAGAGGCCCGGCCCGTATTGCTATTTTTTGCCTATTTCAGTATTTCGAAGAAAAGGAATATCAAACGGAGTCCAAACGGAATGAAACCTTCGGGAGCGTGATTTTTGGAACGAACGTGATCCAGAGGACTTGGAGTGCTAGTCAAGAAGCAGCCGAGGCGGCCACGAGATAGGAGGGCGTGCCCCCTATCTTGTGGGCCCCCCGGGCGGCCACCGACGTACTTCTTCCTCCTATATATGCCTACGTACCCCGAAAACATCCAGGGAGCCAACGAAACACCATTTCCACCACCATAACCTTCTGTATCCGCGAGATCCCATCTTGGAGCCTTCGCCGGTGCTCCACCTGAGGGGGAATCGACCATGGAGGGCTTGTACATCAACACCATAGCCCCTCCGATGAGTTGTGAGTAGTTTACCACAGACCTTCGGGTCCATAGTTATTAGCTAGATGGCTTCTTCTCTCTTTTTGGATCTCAATACAATGTTCTCCCCCTCTCTTGCGGTAGGGTGCTTTCTGTTGTTGGTCCCACCAACAATCCGCAACCTCAAAGTTACGAAGATGTTGGTTGACGGCGGGGCCGGGTTGAATCTGATTTCTCCAAAGGTTATCAGAAAACTTCAGATAGCAGAGGAAGAGCTCGAGGTTACTAGCATGTTTCAAGGAATCAACCCCGTCAGGAGTGATCCTAAGGGGAAGATCATGTT
>NC_057813.1:325620119-325725254 GCF_018294505.1 Triticum aestivum
AAGAAGCTTGTGTTTGATGTGGTCGACCTCCCCCTGCCGTACAATGAAATCCTTGGTCGCCCAGCTCTAGACAAATTCATGGAAGCATCCCACTATGCCTACAACACCTTGAAGATGCCAGGGCCGATAGGCGTCATTTCCATTCCATCAGACGAGAAGGACGTGATCGTTTGCGTAGAAGATGTACCGGCAAGTAGTCGCGACAGAGGCCAGTAAAACCACTATTCCTGCCAAGGAAAGCAAGAAAAAGAAGGGAGGTAGTAAGGATTCCTGCAAGGAATCTGGGAAACATACCTCTTCGGAGGTTGTTGCGCCCGTTGATGACTTGCCGGAAAGTTCCAATAGCAAGACACCCAAGGCTGCTGCAGCTGCTGTGAAAAAGGTCCCGACAGGGCTGGCTGGCGCTGATGGTACCTTCACTATCAGTGCCACCCTCGATGACAAATAGGAAAGTGCGCTCGTTGCCTTCCTGCGTGCGAATATCAATGTGTTTTCCTGGCAACCATCTCATATCCCCGGTGTTCCCAAGGAGGTAATCGAGCACCACCTTGCTGTCTGCCCTCATGCCCGACCCGTCAAGCAGAAGGTCCAGAACCAAGCTTTGGAGTAGTAGCAGTTCACTACTGAGGAGATCAAGAAACTTGAAGCAGCTGATCTGGTCAAAGGAGTACTGCATCCAACATGGTTAGCAAATCCAGTGGTGGTGCGCAACGCTAATGGGAAATGGAGGCTTTGCATAGATTTCATGGATCTAAACAAGGCATGCCCGAACGACCCATTTCCCTTGCCGCGCATCGACCAAATTGTGGATTCCACCTCCCGGCATGACCTGCTTTCTTTCCTGGATGCATATTTTGGATACCATCAGACCTTTATGTCCAAGGAGTACGAAGAGAAGATGACGTTCATCACCCCATGTGGCACATACTGCTTCATACGGATGCTCTTCAGATTGAAGAGCGTCGGATCCACTTTTGCAAGGGCAGTCCATATTGGCTTTGAGTCCCAGCTGCATAGAAACATTGAAGCTTACATGGATGATATTGTGGTCAAGACCAAGGACAAATCAACCCTCATTCAGGATTTGGAAGAAACCTTTGCTAATATGTGCAAGATCAACTTGAAGCTGAACCCGGAGAAGTGCGTGTTTCGCGTTCCTTCCGGCAAGCTACTTGGCTTCTTTGTGTCCCATCGATGAATAGAGGCCAACCCCGACAAGATCAAGGCTATCGAGCAGATTCAAGCACCCAAGACAGTTAAGGACGTGAGGCGTTTGACAGGATGTGTTGCCGCACTTAGCAGGTTCATTTCCATGTATGCTGAGTGTGCCGTGCCGTTCTGCAAAATCTTGAAGAAGGAAGGAACCATCGAGTGGACCCCGGAGGCGGATGCTGCAGTACAAGATTTGAAAACCTATCTATCCTATGTGCCCACTTTGGTCGCTCCCAAACCATAAGAGTAGTTTCTGTTATACTTAACGGCAACTAATCAAGTGGTTAGTGTAGCACTAGTGGTGCATCGGGAAGTAGATGAAGCGGCAGCCACTGTCAGTGTTCTGGGAACGGGGGTCGCAAACTTGCCTGCCTGCGGCCTACTGCGTCGCTTGATCGGTGGCCCAGTACGGCCCGTCTTCATCAACCAACACTCAAGACCCTCGCGAGGGGCCAAGCCTCGCGGGGCGGACGACACAAGGCCTCCACAGGAGTGGCCTCACCGGACAGGCTCGCGAGGAGGCGGAGAGATCAAGGCAAGGGGTACCTCGCGAGGTCCTCATGACGCAAGTCATGACGACCAAGATGAGGCGGGCACCAGCCTACGCAGTGTCCTCGTTTCCTGTTTGGTGCAAAGGGGGCAAGCGCAGGCACGGAGTACCGAGGCATCAGGCAAAGTTTTCCATCTCGGTGCAACAAGACCATGACCAGCAGGACGGCAGGACGGAGGTCACCATGGAGCCCAAGATGGCGTCATCACCAGCACCTTTGGCAGACGAAGACCACCTTTAGTAAGGATAGCTTGTACTAGTTGTCCCCTTTCAAAATGGCCATTGTTGGATCCCTTCCCGCTCAATATTTGGGAAGAGGACCAGTGCCTCTATAAATAGGGCTAGCCACCACCATAGAGAGGACGGATCGATTCCTCCTCAAGCACACCACCAAGCACATGAACACCTCTCGTCGCGAGGTTGTTCTTCCTCTGTACTATTCATCATCAGCCCAAGAGGCAATCCACCACCACACAGAGGAGTAGGATATTACACCACAAGGGTGGCCCGAACCTATATAAATCTTGTGTCTCTTGTGTTGTTCATCGAGCTATCTTAGAAATCGCAACGAGGCTGAGAGTGAGATTCGGTAGGAGGAGATCTTCATGCGCACCCCAGTGTTCGAACCTTAAGGGTTTTGCCGGAACCCGATATCCGACATTTGGCGCACTAGGTAGGGGTGCGCCGGAGCTCTTCCTTCTGTCGACCCGCTCTCCATCAACACCGCGCTTCTCGCTCATGGCGGGCATCGCGCCTCCGGCTCCGGTGGACGACGCCAGCACCCGGGCCAGGGGCTCCGAGCCTTGGCCCCTACCTTGCGGCAGGTGCAATGGCCGCACAAGTTCAAGCCAGAGATGCCGCCGCGCTACGATGGCGTGGCGGACCCGCTGACTTTCCTACTGGTATACGAGGAGGCCATCCTCAAGGCCGGAGGTGATGATAAGGTCATGGCCAACTGGCTTCCCATGGCCCTCACGGGCGTCCTGCATGCTTGGCTGCTCAACCTGCCGACATCTTATGTGGTCTCCTGGGAGGAACTGCGCGACCTCTTCCTCACCCACTACGCGGCGCCGGCGCCCCCGGTCGTCGCAGCTCTCCTGAGCGGCTCATAGGCGCCTCCCTCGAACCGCCACTCCAAGCCGTTCTTTCGCCAGATTGGCGCCGCCCTCGCGCGGCAAGGAGCTCCCCTGGGTTGGGAGGCACCCAAGGTCCACCTGACTTCAACTCGGACGACCACCCCGTCAACACCGCGTGCTCGGGTGCGCTCCCGATGCTCTGCACGCCCACCATCTGCCGGGTGGCCATCACCAAAACCCTCATCGACGGTGGCGCCAGCGTCAACATGCTCTCGGTAGAGGCCTTCAGCCTCCTCCATGTACTGCTGGAATGACTCCGGCCCAGCAAGCCCTTCTGTGACGTCGGAGGCGGTTCCTCCAGCTCCCTGGGGCAGATCCGCCTTCCTGTGACCTTCGGCACCCATGGCAACTACCACACGGAGCTAGTCGACTTCAACATCGCCCACATCAGCCTCCCGTACAATGCCATCCTCGGATACCCTGCCTTGGCTTAGTTCATGGCAGCGATCCATCCAGCCTACAACCTCATGAAGATGCCCGGGAGCATCGGCATCTTCACCTTAGCTGGGGATACCAAGGAGGCTCTGCTGGCGCTCAAGCTCGCCCTCAAGACCACTGCGGTGCATGGGCTGGCGTGCTTCTTGTTGCTCCCACTAGGGAACACCTTAAGTACGTCGTCAAGATGCATTTTCCCCAGGAGGAGGCTACCAACAATACTTCAGAGTACGAAGGGCTCCTTGCCGGGCTCAGGATTGCGATAGAACTGGGGAGAAGCTGTTCATCCGCGGAGATTCGCAACTTGTGGTGAGACAAGTGAACAAGGATTACCGAAGTCCATTGATGGAGGCATGCATTGAGGAAGTGAGAAAGTTGGAGGACCACTTTGACGGATTGCAAACAGAGAATGTACCCCGTGCAGAATATAGCGTTTTTGATCATCTGTCAAAGTGCGCTGCACAAAAACTCCATGTAGAACACGGGACTTTTGTTCTCCATCTGACTCGGCCCTTCATATCCCCGACAACAATGGCCAGGAAGAGGAGGAAACTGGACTTCGGCAAGCCTCTCCCGATAGAACCTCTCGAGGCTCCCAGCAGAGAGCTTGACGGGAATGACTCCCCTTTGGTGGCTGACCTGCCGCCTCCCACCAGACCACCGGTCCCCATGGTCGTGGAGTGCGCTCCCACGAAGGAGGAGGTGCTGCTAGTCCTTGTTGTCGAGCCTCAAGCTGCAACTTGGGTGCGACACATAGTCCATTTCCTCCGAAGAGCAAGAAGAAGCTAAAAGAGTAGCCTAGAGGGCCAGTATGTATTAGTTCGTTGATGACACAATGTATAGAAGAAGGCCCAATGGTGTGAAATTGAAGTGCATTTGCCGGGAAGAAGGAAAGGAACTGCTGGAGGAGGTACACAAGGGTATGTGCGGCTCACACATCGGGTCGAGGGCTCTGGTTGGAAAGGCTTTCCGGCAAGGATTTTACTGGCCCACAACCCTCCAATATGCGAGTAGGTCAGCAAGTGTGAAGACTGCCACCGGCAAGCCTCTCCCGATAAAACCTCTTGAGGCTCCAGGCAGAGAGCTTGGCGGGAACAACTCCCTTTCGGTGGCTGACCTGCCCCCTCCCGCCAGACCACCGGTTCCCATAGTCAAGGAGTGCGCTCCCATGAACGAGGAGGTGACGCTAGTCCTCGTTGTCGAGCCTCAGGCTCCAACTTGGGCGCGACACATAGTCCATTTCCTTCAAACTGGAGAATTTCCCGAAGAGCAAGAAGAAGTTGAAAGAGTAGCCTAGAGGGCCAGTATGTATCAGTTTGTTGATGACACGATGTATAGAAGAAGTCCCAAAGGTGTAAAATTGAAGTGAATTCGCCGGGAAGAAGGAAAGGAACTGCTGGCGAAGATACACAAGGGTATGTGCGGCTCACACATTGGGTCGAGGGCTCTGGTTGGAAAAGCTTTTTGGCAAGGATTTTACTGGCCCATAACCCTCCAATATGCAATTCAGTTTGTCACCAAGTGCGAAGCCTACTAATTCCATTCCAAGAATATCCACCTGCCTGCCAAGATCTTCAGACACAGCTTTGAATTCTTGTTCGTTGCAATCGACAAGTTTACAAAGTGGCCGGAAGTAGAGCCTGTGAGAAAGGTGACTGCTCAGTCAGTTATCAAGTTCTTGAAAGGATTGGTGTGCCGCTTCAGAGTCCCTGCCCGAATCATCACCAACAATGGCACCCAATTCACGGGCCACGCCTTCATGCAATATGTTCCTGCCCTCAGAAGGATGATCTCATTCTCCTCTTTTGCTCATACAAGGAGCAACGGGCAAGCTGAGAGGGCGAACGCTGAAGTGTTGTGAGGACTCAAGACAAGGACATTTGATAAGCTACAGAAGTGTGGTAGGCAATGGATCGACGAGTTGCCGATGGTTCTTTGGTCCCTCAGAACGACACCAAATCAAGCTACCGGGCAGACTCCCTTCTCCCTGGTCTATTGTGCAGAAGCAGTTATCCCCACGGAACTCATTTACGGGTCACCTCGAGTGCTTGCCTACGATGAACTAGCGCGAGAACAGCACCGGCGTGACGATGCTGTGCTACTCGAGGAGAACCTCTCTGGGATGCTACGCGTGCTGCATGCTACCAACAAGCCCTGCGTCGATATCACAGCCACATGGTTCATTCCCAGAGTTTTGAGGAAGGCGACCTTATCCTTAGGCATGTTTAGTCTCCCAAGGGTACGAACAAGTTAACGACAAAGTGAGAGGGCCCTTACCGGGTAGTACGAGTCACCAGACCTGGCGCAGTCCGTCTGGATACCAGAGATGACATTCAGTTGCAAAACTCATGGAACATTGAGCATCTCTGTAAGTTCTACCCGTAAGGTGCGGCTGTCGGGCCCTACCCGGCAGCCACTCTTTTGGGCAGGCCTTGCTGATATTGCATGTAACCCCTTGTACAAAGCCAGGAGTAGAACCTGAGAAACAGAGAAATAAATGAAGTCCTGGGGGCGGCAAATTGCATGCATGCAGAAGCATATCATATGCATATCATGTTCATGTTGATAAGATCGCATGTGGCATCATTTTCATCTGCACTAAACTGTAGGCTCCTACCGTGGGCTTAGTCCCAAAGAGGAGAAGACAAGACAAGCCTACATTGTGATTCCCAGCAAGCCAAACAAATAAGTTCTCTCTCTTATCCATATGTGTTCTGTAAGTAGAGGCTTATGCATAGGAAAACCCCACCACCTTCGAAACTTAGGTACTCCCATCCCTTGACTCGAACATTGCTTCGGCCAGGATGGTTGCAGTGGCCTTTGGCACGAAAGTTTGGCGGGGGGCTGGACCCTCTTTACGATTTGGGCCCGGCAAGCCTAGCTCCGCGGCAGCAAACTGAGGCTACCGGTAGGATGGCCTGCGGGGGAAAACTTGTTTACTTGAATGTAGAGGCATCTCACCTTTGCATGGACATGTTACATGCACAAGTACCCGACGAGGTTTATCTTTTTCGTTAAATATGCTGATCAAAAAGTACACATCTTACAAAACACAAACATGGATAAAAGAGTTACATAATTTGAACTAAAGTTTGGCTAGTGCCTATGTATTTTAGGTTGACCCCATGATGCCCTTTCTTGTCCCTCTCCTCCTAACCACTACGATGAGAGGCGAACAGGGCAAAAGAAGTGCCTGGGCAGAAGCCCAGTCTGACCCCGTCAGGCCCTTTGGCGAGGAGCCTCGTAGGGGCGGGAGGGCAAATATGAAGATGATGGTGAAGAGATCGGCGAGGATGACCCCCTCGGTCGCCACCACCAGGGCCAGCGGGACGCGGCAGGGCGAACGAAGCTGGAGCCCACGAGGAAGCCTGCCGAGTCCAGCTGGAAGGCTGCTGGATGATCCAGGGGCACTACACCCACCCCTGCATCCAACTACTCGGCAAATCGCCTTGACGGGAAAGGAGTGTCGGTGTCAAAACCGGCGGATCTCGGGTAGGTGGTCTCGATCTGTGCGTCTTAAGCTGATGGTAACAGGAAGCAAGGGACACAATGTTTACCCAGGTTCGGGCCCTCTCGATGGAGGTAAAACCCTACTTCCTGCTTGATTAATATTGAAGATATGTGTAGTACAAGAGTAGATCTACCACGAGATCGTAGAGGCTAAACCCTAAGAGCTAGCCTATGATGGTATGATTGTAATTGTGATCGACCTTCTAAGGACCATTCTCTCCGGTTTATATAGGCACCGGAGAGCTAGGGTTTACATGGAGTCGGTTACACGGAAGGAAACATAATATCCGGATCTCCAAGCTTGTCTTCCACGCAAAGGAGAGTCCCATCCGGACACGAGTCGAAGTCTTGAGTCTTGTATCTTGACGCTTCTATAGTCCGGACGATGAATATAGTCCGGCTGTCCGGATACCCCCTTATCCAAGACTCCCTCAGTAGCCCCTGAAACAGGCTTCAATGACGATGAGTTCGGCGCACAGTATTGTTTCGGCATTGCAAGGCGGGTTCCTCCTTCCGAATACTCCAATGTTCCCATCATGACAAACAGTGTCCGGCATCTTCATCAATGTTATACTCCTCGGCTTCAGTGTTTCAATAATGACCATTTCCACGTGTCGAGCGAATGCGAGGAGTCAAGGCATTTTTGCATTTGCCACCCTCGGTCCTTCGGACTAGCCGTCTATTTGATGAGACGGGGATTCCTAGATCCAAACCTCACTCTCCCTCCTTGAGCAAGCATCCAACAGAGCGCCCAGAAAAAACCATTCCAACATGGCCGGTCGTCGCAGCTCTTCTGCTCGCCCCCCTTGCCCCAAGCCGGGGGACTGGGGAGAGTGTTCAGTTCCCCATAGCCGTTTGGTAAAGTTACAAACCCAAGGGCTCCTCCCGCCAGCGTTCATGGTCCTTGTCCGAGCCGGAGTTCCCACCTATAACGGCGGAGAAAAAGCGGAGAGATCCCCCAATCCATCTCTAGATGAGCGAATATGCTTAATTCCGCATCTGTTAAGGGGCGTCGGGTTTCCTATTCATCCATTCCTTCGTGGGCTTCTGGAGTTCTACGACCTCCAGCTGCATAATTTTACCCCAGCCTCCATTCTGCATATAGCAGGGTATGTCGCCCTTTGTGAACTATTTCTAGGCTGTGAGGCTCATTTCAGATTGTGGAAGAAGCTGTTCTGCCTTGTCCCCCGCAACCAGGGAGAATCCCTATGTCAAGTGGGCGGGGCCAAAGTATGGCGTATAGCTGAGACCACATACCTATCCGGTACTCCCAAGAAGGCACCAGATACCTGGGCTTCAGAGTGGTTTTATATTGACGACGCTCCCCTTCCAGATCCAGTCCGGACAGGACTCCCCAAGTTCAGTAACACCCCGCCGAGGGCACGTCTAAGATGGCGCCCCCGAGGCCCCCAAGAAGAGGATTCCCGGGAAGTACATTTCCTGATGAGCAGGATAAAGTTACTGGCCAAATCCGGACTAACGATAGTCGAGGTTATGGCGATTTGCATAATGCGGGGAGTGCAACCGCTTCAATATCGGAGCAATCCCATGTGGCACTACAACGGGACAGACGATGCCACCCGCTGTGGCCGTAAGGGTCCGGACTCACTCACCGCTCTGGCAAGGATACCGTCCGACCTGTACAAAGGAGAAGAGGAAGACTTCCTCCATATCAAACCGCGGGACGGGTTCTCTATGTACAATCCCCCAAACTGGGTAAGTCGTCATTTATTTTCTCGCTTCACTTACTGCGATGTTCTTTGCTAAAGTTACCCGCATCGATATTTCTAAGCAGGAACTGAGGAGGGACGTGGAAGGAATCTCAGCCCTTCCCCGCAGCCAGAGGACCCCGAAAGGCCCCTGGATCCAGGACTCGAAGAAGACCCAGATGCGGCCATGGAGCTTGTCGACGGGATATTTTATCGGGCGAGTCGTGACGGTGCCCCAGTGGCTATCACCGCTGATTATCCCGGACTGTTACCTTCGTCGCATGTAAGCCAAGCCAAAGACTCGATCCTCCGAAGAGGATTCTTTCCTGATGTCACACCTTATCCCTGATATGTCGTGCTCTTACAGAAGCGACGTTCGGAGCGCAGGGCCGAGCCCCTAGGGACCCGTCAGCCACAGGCGTCCGGATTGGGTAGGCTCAACAGGAAGGCGATTAGGACCGACACGCCTCTACAGAGGTAAGAAAACAACATGTCATGTAATTTGTTGTCATTTGAAGTATAACAGTGCCCTTTTTACATCTTGGCAGGAAGAGGAGTATCCGGACTATATCCGGAGACCCTGCCAACCACGCCTCCACCAGTCGGGCTCCAGGGCCAACTTCGAGAGAGGAGGCGAATGTAGGGCCGACGCCGCATAGTCCTCCGACAGAGGACGCAGATATGCTCTCTACCACAAATTCGGAAGTAGAGAGTGCCATGAATCACCGGCGTTGACGGGTCGTGCTTCGCCACAACATCTTTTCCGAAGAGGCATTTAATGCCTTCAATTCGGGAGACGCATACATCCGAGCTGCTCAAAGCGGACTCGCCCGGGCGACAGTCCAGTATACCAAAGATATATGGGTAAGAAAGTTTGATGAGCATATATATAGTAGTAGCCCCTGAGATGTGAAACGGTTGAAACAACTGTTTTAAGTATCAATTCGTGTGCAGGTTCTTGTAGATAAGAATGAGCAATTGTCTCGGGAGCTAGAGGAGTGCAAGACTCAACTCAGGGCCACGGTTGCCAAGCTAGAGGAATCCCATAAGGCCTCCTCCGGTAACATTTATCCTGAGTGTACGAAAGTGAACCGGTTAGCAACTGACTGGCATGACGAATTTAACAGAAAATTCTGCAGATAACCCTGGAGTAAATCCGGATGGCGGTGGGGATGACGAGTCGCATCTCCAAAGGCAACTAAAGGCCGGTGAGCGCATTCTTATGCAAGTGAAGCATGATAAGAATATGCTCCAAGATGGCAATGTTCGGCTGGACATGGAATTGAAGGACGTCCGTGCGCAGCTGGTAGACTCCATGAAGGAGAACAGAAGGCTTCACCGCGGCATGTATCGTAAGTGCATAAACGAACTATAGTATTGTTCGGCGAGAAAGTATATTGAAAAAGTTGTCTTTGCAGAAATGCTGATGGGTCGCCCTGAGGAGGAGATGCCCGCTTCTGCAGGTGATTTACTACAGGACCTCTCACAACTGCAGGAGCGAGCTGGGCAGGTGATGCAGGGCATTGTGCAGTCTCTGTGGCCATCAAGCTCCCTGCCAAATGGCATGGGGGGGGGGGCTTGTGGACATGCTTCAAGAAGCACGGCGGTGCTTTCGTTTGTGGAAGATATCAGCCTTCCGGCAAGGTGCAAGAGAAGCATGGGCGATGGTGAAGACGCGCTATGCCAAGCTGGACCCGAACCATATGGCCGAAGTTGGACTGGCCGGGCCAGATGGGCAAGAAATTCCCGTGAGTCTGGTATATGACCAGGTGGTGTTAGCCGCAAAGTATTCTCAATAGGATTGTAAGCTAGATAGCTTGTTGGATGGTATAGAGTATGAATATAATCAGTCCAAATGATTGTGTAATTCGATGGACATAAGTAGCCCCTAGCCGGATTAAAATCATTTGTCATGGCAGACCTTTTCGCTTCAGCCCTCGGATCCTAAAGTCCGGGGTGTGTCCGAATACCCGCTCGGTTATACAAAACCGGAGTATGCGTGGAGACCAGGCGTAGGGGTCATAAGTGCTTGAATAGACAAGTACCCAACTAGTTATGTTATATTACATGGTTAGTAAGAAACATCTTCCAGGGAGAATAGTTCCGTTAAGGGTTCCTTTCCCTGGGTAAGCATGTGTCAAGGCACATGTCCAGACTGCGAACCAAAGCGCAGGATACAAAACTTCTGGGGATTAATAATGTTATAATAAACGAAGACATCTTTTGTTCACTGACCGAATATTCTCTTAAGGAAACTAGCTTTTGGCTTCACCCAGTCTGAGGTACACATCCGGCTCAACCGGTAGTAACAATCGCAGAGGTGCTCCCCTTATGCCCTAGCCGAATTAACGAGAACGTAGGGCATAAACACAGGAGCCAGGAAACCCAGCTTGGTCACGTCTTAAGTCATATCGATGCATATAATGGTGAAGAAAAGGCACACATGGAAAAAGAAACGCATGTGTGACAGGCAAAAGCCCTGAAAATAATTTATATTTAGCTTCCGCATAGAAGCCCCCAGATAAAGCTTACACACATCGTGCGGACGAAATAATCCGGGAGTCCGCACTGTATTAAATACTATGTGTGGAAAGAAAAAGATCGAGAAAGGAAAAGGGAGGGAGCATAATTTAAAAAGGAGGGTTAAGGAGACGAACACAGAGTTTGGAGCTAGGCGTAGAATCTCGGGAGTCTGGTCGCGTTCCATGGGTTCGGCTCGAGTCTGTTATCAGTCACATTACGTAAGCGGTACTCTCCTCCGGTGAGAACTTTGTCGATGATGAAGGGGCCTTCCCACTTGGGTTTGAGCTTGTCCTTCTTCTTCTCTGGTAAGCGTAGAATGAGTTCGCTAATATTATAAGTTTTGGCCCGCACTTCTCTGCTTTGGTATCGTCGAGCTTGTTGCTGATAAAATGCGGAACGGGCCTTAGCGACATCGCGCTCCTCCTCCAGGGCATCCAACTTATCCTGCCGATCTAACTCGACTTCCTTCTCTTCGTACATACGTACGCGTGGCGAATCTTGTATTATGTCGCAAGGTAGTACTGCTTCCGCGCCGTACACCATAAAGAATGGTGTATATCCGGTGGTGCGATTCAGCGTGGTCCGCAGCCCCCAGAGTACGGAGTCGAGCTCCTCGACCCACTAAGTATCTGACTCTGTGAAGGATCGCACTAGTCTGGGTTTGATGCCGCTCATGATAAGACCGTTTGCCCGTTCGACCTGGCCATTTGTTTGAGGATGGTAGACGGAAGCATAGTCGAGCTTAATGCCCATTTTGCCGCACCAATATTTCACCTCGTCGGCCGTGAAATTTGAGCCATTATCGGTGATGATGCTGTGGGGGACGCCGTATCAGTGTACGACACCGGATATAAAGTCTATTACTGGTCCGGACTCGGTCATTTTCACTGGTTTGGCTTCTATCCATTTGGTGAATTTGTCTACCATGACCAATAAATATTTTTTTCTTATGGCTTCCCCCTTTAAGGGGTCCAACCATATCAAGCCCCCAGACCGCGAAGGGCCAAGTTATGGGGATTGTTTGGAGAGCGGTAGGGGGCATATGACTCTGATTGGTAAAGAGCTAGCAACCGACGCAGTGTTGGACGAGGTCCTGTGCGTCTGCTCGGGCTGTCGGCCAATAGAAACCTGTACGGAAGGCTTTGCTGACTAGTGCTCGAGCCGCAGCGTGGTGCCCTCCCAGTCCGGCATGGATTTCAGCCAAGAGCTGCCTCCCTTCCTCTTCAGGGATGCACCTTTGGAGCACTCCGGTGGCGCTTTTCTTATATAGTTCCCCTTCATGGACATTGTAAGCTTTAGGACGCCGGACAATGCAGCGTGCTTAATTTTGGTCTTCAGGGAGCTCCTGCCTATTTAGGTAGGCCAAGAAAGGCTCAGTCCACGGGGCGATGATAGCCATTATTTCGTGGGCTGACGATGTTATTTCGGTGGTAGAACCTCCGATTATGTCTGATAGTTCGGAATCTAGGGATGTATTCGGATCCGTGCTGGTATTGCCGGACTCCCCTTCCCATACCACAGATGCTTTGAACAGCCTTTCGAGGAATATGTTAGGTGGGACAGGGTCGCGTTTAGCGCCGATGCGGGCAAGGACATCTGCCGCTTGATTGTTTTCTCGAGCCACATGGTGGAATTCGAGCCCCTCAAACCGAGCTGACATTTTAAGGACGGCATTGCGATAGGCCGCCATTTTCGGATCTTTAGCGTCAAAGTCTCCGTTTATTTGTGATATTGCGAGGTTTGAATCCCCGCGCACTTCTAGGCGTTGAATGCCCATGGAGACTGCCATCCGAGGATCGTGCAACAGAGCCTCATATTCGGCTGCATTGTTGGAGTCTGTGTATAATATTTGGAGGACGTATTGGACCGTGTCTCTGGTGGGAGAAGTCAGGACTACGCCTGCTCCCAATCCGGCCAGAGAGCCGTCAAAGTGCATGATCCAGTTAGAGTACGTGCCGTACTCTTTAGGGAGTTCGGCTTCCGTCCATTCGGTGATGAAGTCGGCGAATACTTGCGACTTGATAGCCCGCCGAGGCTTGTATGTTATGTCAAACGGAAGGAGCTCGATGGCCCATTTAGCAATCTGGCCCGTGGCATCGCGGTTATTTATTATATTGTTTAATGGTACTTTGGAGGCCACCGTAATCGAACACTCTTGAAAGTAGTGTCGTAGCTTTTGGGATGACATGAAGACCGCGTATGCTATTTTTTGATAGTGTGGGTATCGGGATTTCCATGGGGTGAGGACCGTGGATACGTAATAAACCGGCTTTTGTAGCGGGAATTTGTATCCATCAACCTCTCGTTCGACGGCGAGTACTGCGCTTACAACTTGATGTGTTGCAGCTATGTATAGCAGCATAGGTTCGCCGATATTTGGTGCTGTTAGGACTGGATTATTGGCCAATAAGGTCTTTATTTCATCGAGTCCGGCGGCCGCGGCTGCATCCGTCCATACGAAGTGTTTGGTACGCCAAAGAAGGCGGTAAGGGGCAATGCCTTTTCTCCTAACCTGGAGATAAAGCGGCTTAAAGCAGCCACACATCCAGCTAGTTTCTGGATATGTTTGAGTTCTGTTGGTATAGCCAACTGTGACAAAGCTCGGATTTTTGCCGGATTAGCTTCAATTCCTCTATTGGAAACGATGAAGCCCAGCAGTTTTCTGGAGGGGACGCCGAAAACGCATTTCTCCGGATTCAGCTTGATGTCGTACGTTCGTAGGTTGTCGAACGTAAGCCTCAAGTCATCTATTAGGGTTTCGACGTGTCTTGTTTTTATGACTACGTCGTCCACGTATGCCTCCACTGTTTTGCCGATTTGCTTTTCTAGGCATGTTTGAATCATGCGCTGATAGGTTGCTCCGGCATTCATAAGCCCGAAAGGCATAGTGTCGAAGCAGAAAGGGCCATATGGCGTTATGAAAGTTGTTGCAGCTTGGTCGGACTCTACCATCTTTATTTGATGGTATCCAGAGTATGCATCGAGGAAACACATTGAGTCGTGTCCAGCTATGGCATCGATGATTTGATCGATGCAAGGGAGGGGAAAGGGATCCTTGGGGCAAGCCTTGTTAAGGTCTTTGAAGTCGATGCACAGGCGCCAGGATTTGTCCTTCTTTGGTATCATTACCGAGTTCGCCAGCCAATCCAGATGTTTGATATCTCTAATGAATCCGGCTTCAAGTAGCTTGGCTAGCTCCTCCCACATGGCTTGCCGTTTGGGCTCCGAAAATCTCCTTAGGGTCTGTTTAACAGGTTTGTATCCCTTCAGTATGTTAAGGCTGTGTTCGGCCAATTCGCGTGGGATGCCCGGCATGTCTGATGGGTGCCAGGCAAAGATATCCCAATTCTCGCGTAAGAAGTCGCGCAGTGCGGCGTCCATAGCGGGGTTCAATTGTGTCCCGATGGAAGCTGTCTTCGTGGGGTCCGTTGGGTGGACTTGGAATTTTACTATCTCATCTGCGGGTTTAAATGAGGTGGACTTGGGTCGCTTGTCGAGTATCACGTCGTCCCTGTCCACGGTGGCGTGCAGCATTGATAATTCTTCTGCCGCTAGTGCTTCAGATAGTGCTTCCAAGGCTAGTGTTGTGGTTTTGTTTTCGACGTGGAGTGCGACGTCCGGATCACTAGCTAGAGTGATAATTCCGTTGGGTCCGGGCATTTTAAGATTCATGTACCCATAATGGGGTATGGCCTGAAAGCTTGCAAACGCGTCCCGCCCAAGAAGGGCGTGGTATCCGCTGTTGAAAGGAGCCTGATGTAGGGCAGAACCCTATGGTGACGATCTTTCACGTTTGGAGTGGATCCTACGGGGAATCACGAAGAACATGCGGAAGAACTAGAGGGAAAACACGGGGAGAACGAGAGAAACACTCAACCGACACGGAATCAATCACACGAGTGCTAGATCACCGAAAGCAAAAGGTATCACATGATCCATAATCAACAAAGGTAAGGATACAAAGGAACCGTTCTTCTCCGTACGGAGGTCTTGATGGTCTTCCCTAGAAAGGGGTCTTGAATCCGCTCGGGGGATCTTCTCCGAAGAGGCCGTGAGCTCCGAGGAGAAGTAACCGAGTGGATGAGCAAGGCTCTCACACAAATATGAGCTAAACCAATGCTACCTTAACTAGGAGGAGGTGGAGGAGTATATATAGTCTAGGGCCACAAAGGGGTAAGTGAGGGCGAAGGGGTACATGGGCTCGGCCCGTTACACTGTGCGCAGACAGGCCGGTTGTACCGGACATGGGGGCGGTTGTACTGCTGGTAACTCATGCAGGGCGGAAGTACCAGACGGGGAAGGCGGTACTACCGCTGGGGTCAGGTGCTAGCTTCTGTAGATGGACGTCGGGGCTCCAGCGGTTGTACCGGTTGCTGGGCCGGTAGTACCGGTCTTTTGGGAATTACCGGTACATCCGGTGCTGTACCGGTCTTGCACCGCTTGATCACAGAAAGGAGGCCGGTTGTTGGGCGGTAGTCGGCCGGTTGTTCCGCCCGGGCGGTTGTTGGGCGATTGTACCGGTCCTTCCAGGCTGGGCAGAATGCCTCCTTGATCTTGATGTCCATCTTGCACCGTTCCTTCTCCTTGGTTGCTTACATGGTACCTGAGCACGCAAAGCGTCTCCGTTTGAGGTAGTAGCCATGTCTCAAATGGGTCAAAGGGAAGTTCAACAAGGAGAGAGTTAACCTCAGATTGGATGGCACGTGCTCGAGCTCTTGTCATGGGTCCTCTTGGAGCTTGTGTGGTCGAAGTAGTGTCCATGGGGATGATGGAAGGATACTCCGCATCATCTCCCTCCCTTGGGAGAGATCCGACCTCGGATCAAAATCCTCATCTCCATGGTATGGCGCGAGGTCCTTGACATTGAAGATATCACTCACATTGTACTTGCCTCGTGGTAGGTCGATCTTGTAGGCGTTGTCGTTGTAGCGTGCTAGCACCTTGAAAGGTTCATCGGCTCGAGGGAGAAGCTTGGACTTGCGTTCGTTGGGGAAGCGGTCCTTGCGAAGGTGTAGCCACACTAGATCACCAATGTTGAAGACCATGGGTTGCTTGTTGATGTTGAGCTTCGTCGCTAGTCGTTGTACTTGGCGCTCGATGGTGTGCCTTGTATCTTCATGCATCTTCTTGATGTAACTTGCACGAGCACTTGCGTCGAGGTTGGTTCGCTCTTGTAGAGGAAGAGGTAGAATGTCCAATGGGGACAATGGGTTGAAGCTGTAGACGATCTTGAAGGGGGACTTGCCGGTTGTCGAATGTCTTGCACGGTTGTAGGCATACTCGGCGATGATAGACATGCCTCCCACTCCTTGATGTTCTTCTTGATCAACACGCGAAGTAGAGTGGAGAGAGTCCGGTTCGTAACCTCTGTTTGGCCGTCGGTTTGAGGATGGTATGCGGATGAGAACAAGAGCTAGATTCAGAGCTTGGCGCATAGGGTCTTCCAAAAGTAACTCAAGAACTTGACGTCGCGGTCGGAGACGATTGGTTTTGATACTCCATTGAGACGCAAGATTTCCCTACAAAAGAGATTTGCAATGTGTGAAGCATCGTCTATCTTGTTGCAAGGAATGAAATGTGCCATCTTAGATAATCTATCCACTACAACAAACACGGAATCCTTTCCATTTTGAGTTCTAGGCAAACCAAGTATAAAATCCATGCTAATGTCTTCCCAAGGTTGATAAGGAATAGGAAGAGGCATGTAAAGACCATGGGATTGAACTTTAGACTTAGCTTTGCGACAGTAGAGCAACGGTTGGTGAAGCGTGAGACATCACGGAACATCTTGGGCCAAAAGTAGTTCTTGGAGAGCGTGGCGAATGTCTTGTCGCGTCCAAAGTGTCCCATGAATCCGCCTCCATGAGCCTCTTGCAAAAGGAGCAAACGAAGAGAAGACTCGGGAATGCAAAGTTTGTTAGCTCTCATAAGGTAATCATCCTTTATGTAGTATCATTCCCAAGACGTGTGTGTCAAACACTTAGCATAAGGAGTAGCAAAAGATGGATCATGCTCATACAAGTCTTTTATATGCTCAAAACCAATAACATTCAACTCAAGTTTAGTTACAAGCATGCATATGCATGAAAGTGCATCCGCAACTACATTTTCTTTACCCTTAATGTACTTGATCACATATGGGAAAGATTCAATAAATTCACTCCATTTGGCATGAAGCTTGTTCAATTTAGTTTGACCTTTTAAGTACTTAAGCGTTTCATGATCGGTATGGATGACAAACTCATGAGGTCTAAGGTAATGTTCCCAAACATGTAGCACACGCACTAAAGCATATAATTCTTTGTCATATATGGGATAGTTAAGTTGAGCACCGGAGAGTTTTTCACTAAAATATGCAATGGCTCGTTTTTCTTGCATCAAAACACCGCCAATTCCGGTACCACTTGCATCACAATGAACCTCAAAAGTTTTGTCAAAGTTGGGCAAAGCAAGAATCGGAGCATGAGTAAGCAAATACTAGCTCATCAAAAGCGGTGGATTGCAAAGATCCCCAAACAAAAAGGAGCATTCTTTTTACTCAAGGCATGCAAAGGAGTGGCAATTGTGCTAAAGTTTTTCACAAAGCGGCGATAAAAACCTGCAAGACCAAGAAAACTGCGCACTTGCTGCAAATTGGTGGGTTGGGGCCAAGTTTTAATTGCCTCAATCTTAGTTTCATCAACATGGACACCCTTGGAAGATACAACAAAACCCAAGAAAACCACTTTGTCAACACCAAACATGCATTCAAGTTTGCATAAAGGCGTTCCTTGCGAAGGGTTTGCAAAACGGATTTAACATGATTAATATGCTCTTTCATGGTTTGCTAAACACAAGAATATCATCAAAGTAAACCACAACAAAGACTCCAATGTAAGGTCGAAGCACATGATGCATAAGACGCAGGAAAGTATCGGGAGCTTCCGATAAACCCATAGGCATGACTAACCACTCATATAAGCCAAATTTTGTTTTGAAAGCATTTTTCCATTCATCACCCTCTCGTATGCGGATTTGATAATAGCCACTTTTAAGATCAATTTTTGAGAAAAAGTTGGCTCCACTAAGCTCATCAAGCATATCATCTAAGCGAGGAATGGGATGCCTATAGCGAACGGTGATAGCATTTATAGGTCTACAATCGGAACACAAGCGGAAACTTCCATCGGGCTTAGGCACAAGTATAACGGGAATGGCACAAGGGCTTAAGTTTTCACGTACATGACCATTGTCGATGAGTTGTTGTACTTGCCATTGAATCTCCTTGGTTTCTTCGGGATTGACTCGGTATGGAGCTTTGTTTGGGAGAGGCGCTCCGGGGATGAGGTCGATTCGATGCTCAATGCCTCGAAGAGGAGGTAGACCCGGAGGTAGCTCATCGGGGAAAACATCTTGGAATTCCTGCAAAAGAGATTGAATCACTAAAGGTAGCTCATGAGAGGTGTTAGATATTGGCTCTCCAACCTTGCGCACAAGGACAAAGTGCATCACACTCGATGGGTTCTCACACACTTCTCTCATCTCACTTTTGGTGGCAAATAGGATAAGGTTTTTCTCTCTAGGCGAAGAGGCTCTCAAGTTTGGCTTGTGGTTCTCACTCACTTTTGGGTGGGTCACTTTTTCACTCTTCTCTTCATGATGGGTGGCTTGCTTGTCGGCTATCACTTGACTAGGAGACATAGGTTGTAGCACATATTCCTTCCCTTTTATTTTGAAGCTATAGTGATTGGTACGCCCGTTGAGGATGACACCATGGTCAAATTGCCATGGCCTACCACGAAGGAGGTGGCAAACTGTTATTGGGACCACATCACACTCCAAAGTGTCTTCATATGCACCAATTTTGAAGGAGACTTGGACCGTATGCTCAACTCGTATAGTGCCGGAGTCACTTAGCCATTGAACCTTGTAGGGGTGCGGGTGCTTCCTCTTGACCAATTGAAGCTTGGAGCATAGTTCTTCACTTTCCAAGTTGTGACAACTACCTCCATGGATGATGACCTTGACGGATCTTCCATTGATGCTGGCCTTTGTGTGGAAGATGTGGCATCGTTGGTCTTCTTCTTGTTGATGTTGAAGAGTCAAGACTTTGGAACTCAAGTGATGCCATTGCGATCTTCTTCTCTTCACAACGAGAGCGGGGCTCGAATCCTCATCACAAAAGACTTGATCATCTTCATCCTCGTTCACGCACTGATGCATGGCCACTTGCTCAAGAGCTTCCATCTCTTCTTCACTCATGGAGTCATATGTACCATCGGCGTTGAGGATCATGGTGCGCTTGTTCATTCGTTGATAGGACTTGTGGCCTCGGCCGCTGCAAGTGAAACACTTGAAGGAGCTTGTTTTGACGGTCTCATCGGTCGGAGTAGATGATGCAGCACGCGGTTTGAAGTTGTTAGTAGTAGGAGGAATACGACTTGAACTTGCCGAAGTTTTCTTGTAACTTGACTTGTCGTCATTGCTTGGAGAAGGTTTGGTTGATGTAGATGTTGGAGTAGTTGTTGAAGCTTGGATGTTGGAGAAGCCGTAGGTCTTGGATGAGTACTTGGTGTACTTGAAGTCATCTTGCACTTGATGTTCTGCCTTTGTAGCTTGATGCACGAGCTAAATGAGGTTGGAGTAGGGTTGGAAATCGGCAATCTTCTTGATGGGATGATTGAGTCCATTCAAGAAACGTGCCATAGTTTGCTCATCATCTTCCGTGACATTGGCTCGAATCATGGCTATCTCCATTTCCTTGTAGTATTCTTCAACACTCTTTGTTCCTTGCTTGAGGAGTTGTAACTTCTTGAAGAGATCGCGGTTGTAGTAGCTTGGTACAAAGCATGCTCGCATGACATCCTTCATTTGGGCCCAAGTGGTGATTGGAGGTTCACCTCTTGCTTGTCGGCGTTCAATGACTTGTTCCCACCATATGAGTACATAGTATTGGAACTCAAGTGATGCCATTGCGATCTTCTTCTCTTCATCATAGTTGTGCAAATGAAATATTTTGTCGACCTTCAATGCCCATGAGAGGTACTCTTCGGGATCATTGCTTCCATTGAACTTGGGCATTGTGAACTTGAGCTTGCCATAGCGTTGCTCTTCATTGTGTTGCTGGCGATGGTGATGATGACATCCTTGACGTGGAGGATAATCATCCTCATTTTGCTCTTGGCGTGGAGGAAGTCCATGATCAACGTGCTCTTGTTGAACTTGAGGTTGAGGTGGAGCTTGACGAGCTTGTGGAGGATCTTGAGGAACTTGACGTTGCACACGTGGTTGGTAGTTCCTCTCTTGTATTTCTTCTCGAAGAGCTTCCTCTTGATTGCACCGTTCACGATTGCGGTTGGCGATGGCTCGACTTTATTCTTGAAGGGCACGTTGCGCCTCAAGAGCTTGTGCTTCTCGTTGTTGTTGTTGAAGACGTTGAGCCTCGGCGTCTTGTTCCTCTTGGTGTAGACGTGCTTGTTCTTCCTCTTGGCGTCGTAGTCGTTGCCGTTCTTGAGCTTGAGCAAAAGCGACTTGGTTTGATTGAGGACGAGGGACTTGCTCATCGACTTGCTCTTGTGAATGCTTGTCATGTAGCGGGTTGCGAGATGCATGACGGTCTTGACGCGCGGCTCGTCTAAGAGAGTTCGATGACGGTGTACTTGAGTCGGAGAAGGTGTCGTCGGAGTGTCGACTCGAGCGGCTCCGTCTTGAGGATGAAGAAGTGGAAGGATGCTGGTTCCTCATCAAGGCGCGGATCTCGTCCATTCTTGCATCATTCTCTTGTTTGTGAGAGTCGAACTTGTTGTCGAAGTAGTTTCTTGTACGTTGCTCGGAGAGTCGCAAGTCGGTGGCGAGGTTGTCGATGTGGTCGCTCATTGCTTGTTGTTCTTGGTGTAACACCCTTTGAGCACCAAAGAGGTGGCTCTTTGTGATGAATGATGACATGTCGTCGCCGTTCTCGGTGAGGGGTGGATTGGTAGAAGAACTTGGCCTATCCATCATTCCAAGCAAAATGTAAGTGGTAGACGGAAAAGAACGTGCACCAAATGTACCTTGACTGAAGTTGAAGATGAATCAAGTTCACTCAAATGCGGACAATGAAATAGCACTTTTGGTACCAATTCTTGTCGGTTCTCACACCTACACAAGTAAAAGCTTATGGCGGAGCTTGGTTAGGATGGTTGCACAAAATTGATTGCAATCGTTAGTTTGACTCAAAGATGTTGAAAAAGATTCGCAAATTCACAAATGTAACAAGTAGACCAAGCAAGTACTGGTACACGGTAACACACACGCAAATAGATAAGTGGGATTGTGCAAACCAAAAGTGAGCCAAAATGTGGAATCCACGAAAATGCTCTTGTTGCACAATACTAGAGAGACGCTAGCACGATTGCACAATAGGCGGATACGTAGCTTGTGCACAACCTACTAGGCAAAAATGCAACGATCTCTATCCCAAGTATGCTATATGTATGGTATTTCGGTGCTATGATCCAAGATGATCTTATGTGACAATCTTAATGTAGTATGATGCTATGGTTCTTGCTTATAAGCTCTTTGCTTATCTTTCCTCTTTGCTTAAAAGCTTGGTTGGCTCTTTCACTTTTGAGCTCTTTTCGCATGCAAAACTTCATGAACCAAGATAGCAATTGTGTATGCGATGAAAGCTTTGTGACACACAAGTTGATGCCAAGATATGCACCACTTTGGTATGATATGTATGCTATGGAGTATGATCACTAATGTGCACAAGTCACGTTGCCAGCAATACTCAATGGCTAGTCTCGATGGGTAAGCAATGCAAAAGTAGGGACATGTGGGGTATCAATGCAATTGCAAGGTATGACAAAGATGTCGTCGAGGTTACCGTCCTTGGCGATGATGAGTCCTTGGCAAAGATGAGTGGTGGTGATGATGACGTCGAACCGTACTTATATAGCCGAAACACAATAGGACACGGGAACCACAACTCAAATTCTCAAAGACCAAAAGCAACAATGGTGGTAGCGGAAAGCGAAGGTGGTATAGCATATGATGTGGTGAAAGCCCTAGGCAAAGATGCCCATGTTAGGAAAATTATATGGTGTCCAATGATGTTGTAGTCTAACTAGGTGGATGGGGGATGTCCATAGCTTTTCAACGAGCTAAAGAACGCAAAAATCGGACTCCGGATGTGGAAGTTATGGTAAAAATGGTGAAACTGGGAATGCTGAAACTGGCATGGGCGGTAGTACCGATCGGATGGGCGGTAGTACCGCTTGTGGTACTCAGCGGTAGTACCGCTTGGATGGGCGGTAGTACCGGTCGAGACGGGATTCTTCGCAGATTGTATCGTGACGCGATTTTGGGGCGGAAATTGATGATTTCGGGGGCAAAATTGGAGGGATTTCATGGATGGGAAGTGGGGAAACTTGGGGGAAAGCTAGATCCACTTGAAACCAAGCAAATCCACGGATCAAAATCAACAAAACATCATCGAACCAACAAATCACAAAAAAAATTGGGGCTATTTTTGGTGGGGATTTTCGGATTTAGGACGAAAACAACAAAATCAAGCTAGAAAACACGGAGTAGGGGCTCCAAAAACGTGATCAACGTGGCTCATGATACCAAGATGATGTAGGGCAGAACCCTATGGTGACGATCTTTCACGTTTGGAGTGGATCCTACGGGGAATCACGAAGACACACGGAATAACTAGAGGGAAAACACGGGGAGAACGAGAGAAACACTCAACTGACACGGAATCAATCACACGAGTGCTAGATCACCGAAAGCAAAAGGTATCACATGATCCATAATCAACAAAGGTAAGGATACAAAGGAACCGTTCTTCTCCATACGGAGGTCTTGATGGTCTTCCCTAGAAAGGGGTCTTGAATCCGCTCGGGGGATCTTCTCCGAAGAGGTCGTGAGCTCCGAGGAGAAGTAACCGAGTGGATGAGCAAGGCTCTCACACAAATATGAGCTAAACCAATGCTATCTTAACTAGGAGGAGGTGGAGGAGTATATATAGTCTAGGGCCACGAAGGGCTAAGTGAGGGCGAAGGGGTACATGGGCTCGGCCCGTTACACTATGCGCAGACAGGCCGGTTGTATCGGACATGGGGGCGGTTGTACCGCTGGTAACACATGCAGAGCAGAAGTACCGGACGAGGAAGGCGGTACTACCGTCGGGGTCAGGTGCTGGCTTCTGCAGAAGGACGTCGGGGCTCCAGCGGTTGTACCAGTTGCTGGGCCGGTAGTACCGGTCTTTTGGGAATTACCGGTACATCCGGTGTTGTACCGGCCTTGCACCGCTTGATCACAGAAAGGAGGCCGGTTGTTGGGCGGTAGTTGGCCGGTTGTTCCGCCCGGGCGGTTGTTGGGCGGTTGTACTGGTCCTACCAGGCTGGGCAGAATGCCTCCTTGATCTTGATGTCCATTTTACACCGTTCCTTCTCCTTGGTTGCTTACATGGTACCTGAGCACGCAAAGCGTCTCCGTTTGAGGTAGTAGCCATGTCTCAAATGGGTCAAAGGGAATCTCAACAAGGAGAGAGTTAACCTCGGATTGGATGGCACATGCTCGAGCTCTTGTCATGGGTCCTCTTGGAGCTTGTGTGGTCGAAGTAGTGTCCATGGGGATGATGGAAGGATGCTCCGCATCAGAGCCACTTGGAAGGTGATTTCTTTGGACCTGTAATTCTCTGGGGTGCCGAATACCACATCGAGTGTGATTTTTCCCGCACACCATGCCTCCCGACTAGGGATAATTCCCCTGAAGGTTGTGCTGCTTTGTTCAATGCGGCTTTTGTCAATCTCCATCTTCTTGAGTGTTTCTTCGTAGATTAGGTTTAATCCGCTTCCGCCGTCCATGAGTACTTTAGTGAGCTAAAAGCCGTCCAATATTGGGCTAAGGACCAGAGCGGCCGGCGCCCGGACGGACTGGAATTGGGGTTCGTCACTGGCATTGAAGGTTATAGCAGTGTCGTTCCACGGATTTATTTTTGCCACGTGGCAAATTTCAGCGGAGCTTTGATGCGCTCGCTTGCGCCTATTGTTTGAGATGAAGGTCTTGAAGATTGTCAGTACCGTACTATGTTCCTTGGCGAGATGTGGTTCTGCTTTATGGGTCTCGAGGAGATCCTCGCCACTCCTAGCTACCTGCCGGAGTATCCAACATGCTCTAATGCTATGGGTCGGCGTTGTATCCGGCATACTGTGAAGCTTACATGGCCCGTTAAGCCATTCTTCCAATACGGTTCCATGCCCTGGGGCGGGTTTTGGTTTCTTGGGAATTAAGTTGGTCGACTTACGGGAGTTCGGCCGTTTAGTTCGGACAAAGGTTCTGGTGAGGGCCGTACTATCCCAAAATTCTGTTTGGGTCTTCCAGGCACTTTCCATCGCACAGTACTTCTGTACTATGGTTTTCAAGTCCATAAAGTGCACTATGTCACAGCGACTTATAGCATTAAGGAGTCCTTTGTTCGTGCAGTTTCTGCAGAAAAGAGAGACTACGTCCTCCTTGTGGTAGTCCTTGACTTTATTAAGAGCAAGGAGAAATCTGTCCCAGTAATGGTGTATCGTCTCCTGGGGCTCCTGCCTGATTCGGGAGAGACGGCTTAAGTCCGAGCGGGCGTCGTTAGATGAATCCGGATTCTAGTCTGATCTGACGCCCGGGGGCACGGGAAGTACCGAGCCCGATAGTTCGGGATCTGGAGAATTACCTAATCCCTTCGGCCCAACGCCCGATTCTAAGTCCGGGACCTGGATCATGTCTTCCTTTGGGTGGGTGTTCGGCTCACTGAGTTCGGTGATCCGGACATAATTCATCCTCAAAGTTGAGGGACAACCCATGTGTGGTTCCTCCACTACCGCTATCTCATGGGTGGCCGGCGGGGATCTAATGTCCCTCTGGTCGGGTTTAAGCCCAATCCGGTCGTAGTCCGTGGCGACTCCCAAAGCAGCGATGCGATCCAAGAGCTCATCAAGAGAGGAGAGCTCCATCGGATCCATCTGTTCGGCAAGCTCCGAGTCGATGCGAAGGTTATGTGTGATGACCCGAGAGGCCATCGTCGGCGCGACAGCCGATGGGGCAGTCATAAGGAAGCCGCCAAGCCGGAGAGTCTGGCCTACAGCCAGCGCTCCCCCCGAAGTGACGTCGTTCTTGACGACGATACAAGCCATCGAGCCTTTGCGGCGGCGACACAGAGGAACTCTCAATGAAAGCACCAATGTCGGTGTCAAAACCAGCGGATCTCGGGTAGGTGATCTCGATCTGCACATCTTAGGATGATGGTAACAGGAAGCAAGGGACACAATGTTTACCCAGGTTCGGGCCCTCTCGATGGAGGTAAAACCCTACTTCCTGCTTGATTAATATTGAAGATATGTGTAGTACAAGAGTAGATCTACCACGAGATCGTAGAGGCTAAACCCTAAGAGCTAGCCTATGATGGTATGATTGTAATTGTGATCGGCCTTCTAAGGACCATCCCCTCCGGTTTATATAGGCACCGGAGAGCCAGGGTTTACATGGAGTCGGTTACAAGGAAGGAAACATAATATTCGGATCGCCAATCTTGTCTTCCACGCAAAGGAGAGTCCCATCCGGACACGAGCCAAAGTCTTGGGTTTTGTATCTTGACGCTTCTATAGTCCAGACGATGAATATAGTCCGGCTGTCCGGATACCCCCTTATCCAGCAGTCCCTCAAGGGGTGCAGGTGAAGATGATGGTGCCGCTTCCTGACGGTGATGGTGCGGCTGGTGGTCAGCCAGAGTCAGAGTCCTCCCAATCGGTGTCGTCATCATCGTCTCACTGCCTCCTCGTCGCTATCGCTTGAGAAGGATCTTTTGTCGTCAGTCCAGCTCTCCGCGTAGCACCCTAAGTGAGCACCCGAGCACCCAAAGACCTTGACAAAGAGGAGATCATCCTCCATTAATTTAAAATGGAGGATGTGCCCCTCCGACAAGCTATGGCGCAAGCAAAGGTCTTCCAGCCACGTCGGGAGAACATGACATGAGGGGCCGGAAAATCCACATCCACCCGCATGCCACCATTCCTGCAACCCCTCATGTGTAGCTTCAACACATGCGGTTGTTCGAGCTCCATCACCCTCGCGAATGGAGTAGGGAGATGGAGGCGGACGTGCGGAGGCTTGTACAATCTGATGATGAACTCCAGAGGTTGATCTCTAGCATGGCCTTCCATTGGGAGCGTGGCGGCCAGAGGGGGCGCAATCAGAGTGCCACCTCGCCCTCCTTCGCCCAGGCACCATGGCGACCACGACCTCGCCCCCTCCCACCTCCTCTCACGGCGGGATCTGCCCCACGTCTTCAAAGGGAGGAGGGAGACACTGTCAAGCAGAGGTCCTCATTACCGCCAGTGGAGCAGCGCTGCGCCCCCGACCTCTCGCCATGGTGGGCGAGGACTGTTGCGGGAATAGAAGGAGAAGAGTGTGTGGAAAAAACGCCTCACCCCATGTTCCCTTTTATAGGCGAGCGGGGCGAGGGGCTAGATTTTTCCATGAAGGTGGCCGCCCCGTTCGACCAGTCCGGCTCCCCCTCGCCATTAATGGCTCGAAGAATCAAGGCCGACCCCCTGCACCAATCCGCGACACCTGGCTTTCTGCCATGGCGCTCATTCCCGCGCCCTCCACATCTGCCACCAACTTTGCACAATGCATCCAATACACGTGGTGGAGGCGCCTGAAGCAGGAAAGATAATGGGGTGGTAGTTACCGCCCCGTGAACATGGGACATGGGTATCCCATGAATCATGGCCCATTATCTCTCCCACTAAAGTGGCATTACACGACGCGCGGGAGAACCGAAAACTAACCTGGGCTCAGGTTAATGAATAAGCAAAGACGATCTCAAAGGAAAAGCAACTACTACCCTCTTGCCTATGCACTTGATAGGGCCTACCTGACGACGCCCGACAACGCGTTCAGGCCAGGCCCGGGGGCTCCTGTCGGTGCAACAAACCCTGGGTATGTTGCCCAGACTATGCACAAGCCTAAGAGCAAGACTACAACATCTCAGACTAGACCAAGCAAAAGAGGTCAGCTCGTTAGGAGTCACAGAGCAGATCAATAAGACCAAGTCAAGCCAAAGGAAGCAAGATACCACCAAGGGAAAACCTCTGTTGCCTGGCAGGCGAGCCTAGCGAGGTCAAGGTTACCCGGAAGACGAGCCTCAAGACCGCCCAGCAGGCCTGCCGGGCCACACGAAAGCAAACTACCCCGCCAAGGCTTCACCGCTCCACCTCACAGTGACGCAAGTCATCGATCGATGCAGTGCCAATCCCCCAAGTGACTAAGTGGATATTTTTTGCTGCATGGCAGCCACTTCCTATGGGAATCACCTCCAAATGACACCCTTTCAGAGATGTGTCATGCAGGTAGGAGAGAAGCTGACAGAACTACCCGGCAAGGCTTGCCGGGCATGCCATGATGTGACACTATGCGATGCATTTAATGCGCTCTACCCTGTCTGCAGAGTTAGTTATGGTAGCATTGTTTGCTATCTAATGAGTGCACAATGACTAATTTGCCATTGTGGTGACCCCTTGATCTATAAAAGGAGGCCCATGGCAAACATAGAGAGGATACCGACCCTTGTATACTCATACACACGTAGCTGCTCTCACCCCGAGGCAACCCTGCCGGGCTAGAGCGTTGTGTCTCCACCGTGGTCCTCCCATCAATCCACCAAAGCAAGAGTAGGATTTTACGCCTCGTGGTGGCCCGAACCTGGGTAAAATTGCCCGTGTGATCTTTGTCGCGTTGTGCTATGTTCTCCGCTCTTTGTGCAATGTGCTCATCCCCCTGCCAAACAACAAGGGGCTGATGGCCCCATAGGTGGTCGTGGTTTCCCATGACACACCCTGTGCGCACGGGCATGTACCGTGCATATGGGGGCCCCATGCGCACGGGCCCAACTTACCCTGTGTGCACGGGCCCTTCAGGATGGACGGCCAGGAGTGGTTGTTTGGGCCTCCAGTTCATCCCCTTCGCCCACCTACCTATATATTCCATAACTAGGGTCATGTTTAGGTCAGCAAAGTGTATGTGAGACATTAATAGAGCTTTGCTGCTTCTACCACTCCTCTTGGAGATCAAGACCTCTTAGGAGAGGATCCCAAGTGGATTTCAAGACCTCCTCTTTGGAGAAGACTATCATCAAGACCTCACCTCCTTAGGAGTGGGAAGAACCTTACCTTTGTGCTTGTTTCCTTGGATTGTTCTTGTATACTGTGGAGCTCATGTGTTTTCTATTCTAGTGGATGTGTGATTGGGTCTTTGTCCGAGTGAATTTCTCGTTTATGTTCTTGTGCTCATCCTGTTTTCCCCTCCAATGTGAAAAGATCTCCATCTATGGTTCCACCTTACAACATCTTGGTATCATGAGCCATGGTTGATTCTCATCTTGGAGTCCCTACCCCTCGTTTTCTAGCCTAATTTTGTTATTTTCGTCCTAATTTGAAAACCCCCCAAAAAATAGCCCCAAACTTTTTCTTCCAATTTGTTGGATCTTATGAGATTTTGTTGATTTGGTCCACGAATTTCGTGTTTGGCAAGTGGATCTAACCCTTACCCACCTCCCCCATATACCCCACCATAGATTTTGGTCGGATTTTTGAATATTTCCATGGATCTGAAGGTGTTCTTTATCAGCAGATCACCCCATGCGCACGGGCCATTGGGACCCTGTGCACATGAGCTCAACTTACCCCATGCGCATGGGCCTTACAGAACTGTTTGTCCACTCCAGTTTTTGCCTCCTTTTGTCATTTCACCACCACCATTCGCTTTCTACACTACTTCCCATTGGTGTTTGAGTTTTGGAGTTGCGGTTTCACCACTGTCCTAAGGTGTTTCAGCTACTTAGGTGTGGTTCGACTTCGTCACCACCGCCAGTCGTCATCGACTTGGACTCCACATTGACCTCGACCACTTCAACATCATCCTACCGTAAGCAAGGACGGTAACTTCGACGACATCCTAACATCATACCTTGCCATTACATTTGATAGCCTCGAGCCATTTTGCGTCACTTCCCTATCGAGACTAACGAGTTGAGGATTGTTGGGCCACACTATTTGTGCACCTTTAGTGTTACGTCTCTCCCGTGTATATCACACATGTTAGCTCATACTCCGGCCCGAATATAAAGCATTGTGGTATTTTTTTAAACAATGAAGCAAAGAAAGAGAAACAAAGAGCTTGTAAGCATTAGCATTGATCCATTTTGCCTAGTTTCATCATCTCGGTTCATACATACATAAGAATACTTGGGATAGTAGATGACCCGTTTCTCTCATAGGTTGGTGCACAAGCGTATCTAGCCCATTTGAGCAATCGAGGTAGCATCTCTCTAGTATCCGTACAACAAGAGCATTTCCCATGGTTTCATATTTTGAGCTCACTCCTTGGTTGTGCGGATTCCATCTATCTTCAGTGTGTGTGTGTTCCTAATGATATCCTTGGGTTTGATCTATTTGTCTTGCTTGTGCTTTGTGCATGTCTTCAACATTATCAATATCTTGGCTAACACTTGCTTGAGTTTTGTGGCACTCACCCTAATAGAGATCCTCCATAAGCCGTGTACTTGTACGTGTGAGAAACAAAACCCGGTATCAATTCTCCTATTATAGCATTCCATTGAGTGATACTCGATACATCCTCACTCTTGGGAAAAGGTAACTTTGGTATTGTTCTTTAATTTTCCTACTCACCTCCACTTGGTTATGATGGATAGGCCCACTTCTTCGATGAACCCACCCTTTGAGGATCAAGATGACAAACGTGACTACGTCACCAAAAATAACTTCTTCATCGCCCAACGATCCCTCCATCAAGAAAGTGAAGCATTGGGTGACCGCATCGAGCAACTCGCCACCGACCTACGTCAATCCGAAGCAAGAAACCGAGACTACCTCGATACCAAGCTCTCCAAACAAATAGAAGAATTACGCAACATGATCGTAAGTCGCACGTCTTCCACCACCTCTTCGGCAAGACGACACCACTCAAGTCGACACTCTTTAACCTACTCTTCCTCTAATGCAAGTCCTCCTCAAGATCGTTCTCCTCGCCGCACCAACTCTAGATCGCCAAGCTCATGAAAATCCATTCCATGGCAATGGGTTGCAAGACCGTGTCCGAGCACGTGAAAGAGTGAGACGCCAAGAACAAGATGACATGCACCAAGAGTAACCTTCACAAGAGCAACGTCAAGCCCCTCACAACAGTGATGCAATATGACAAGAACAAAGGATCCATGAAAAACAAGCGCTTGAAGGACAACACACACTCCGTGAGTCTACTAGAGTCTTCGCCGAGCGCAACCACCAAGTGTGTTAACAAGAAGAAGCACTTCGCCAAGAATGACAAGATGAAGCTTCTCGCCGTGAGGAGCAACAAGAAAGAAGAAACGGTCACATATGCCTCGTCCTAATCGGCAAGTCCATCAAGAGGAACGCGAAGTTGAAGATGTTCCTCCATGCCAAGGGTGACACCACCCTCCTCCACATGATGAAGAACAATGCTATGAGAAGCTCAAGTTCACCTTGCCCAAGTTCTCTAGAAGCAACGACCCCGAGGAGCATTTCTCATGGGCATTGGAGGTCGACAAGATATACCGTCTTCACAATTACGACGAGGAGAAGAAAATCACATAGGCTTCCCTCGAGTTCCAAGACTATGTTCTCATATGGTGGGAACAAGTGATAGAAATACGCTAAGAGTGAGGCGAACTACCAATCACGACATGGACACAAATGAAGGATGTTACAAGAGCTCGCTTCGTGCCTACACACTACACCCAGGATCTCTTCAAGAAGTTTCAACTCCTCAAGCAAGGCACGAAGACGGTGGAAGAATACTATCAAGAGATGGAAATTGCCATGATAAGAGCCAATGTCAAGGAAGATGACGAGAAAACTATAGCACGCTTCTTGAACGGCCTCAATCACCCAATAAAGAAGATTGCTGATTTTCGACCCTACTCCAACCTTCTTGATCTAGTTCATCAAGCGACCAAGGCGGAGCGACAAGTACAAGATGACTTCAAATATGCCAAGTACTCGTCCAAGACCTGTGGCACTTACTCTCAAGCTCCCGCTACTTCGACACCTCCTACATTGACTAGAGTATCTCCAAGTAACGGCAACAAGTCAAGTTACAAGAAAACTTCCACACATTCAAGTCGTCCTCCTACTACAAGAAACTTCCAGTCGAGAGCTTCATCATCATCTACTCCAATGGATGAGACCGTAAAGACAAGTCCACCAAATGCTTCACAAGTCAAGGCCGAGGCCACAAGACATTTGAAGTCATCTTGTACTTGTCGTATGTAGCCAAGGCGGAGCGACAAGTACAAGACATTTGAAGTCATCTCGACAAGTACAAGACATTTGCTTCACATGCCGTATATCAAGGCGCAACATCCTTCCAACATCCCCATGGAACCTATAGCATCACATCAAGCACCACGTGGACCCACATGACAAGAGCTCGAGCGCGTGCCATTGAAACCAAGGTGAAATCTGGACATGAACGGAACTTGGTTGCTAACTCACCAAAATATGCTATGTGCCATGAGGTACGAAGACCAACGGCACCAAGCAGCTAAGGGACACCCCAAAGGAGGAGGAGAAGCACCCCCAAGGCCTCAAGGAAGAAGAAGAGGACCAAGAGTAGCGAGACTGCACGTCCCAGGCAACCCCGTGCCCACAAACCCCCAAGACCACGTGCGCGCGGGCCACCCAGGGAGCTCTTGGATCCAAGACGCACCACCCCGTGTGCACGGCCTCCAGACCCCGTGCGCACAGGCGTGTACTGTGCACACGGGACCCCCATGCGCACAGGCGTGTATCGTGCACACAGGACCCCCATGCGCAAGGGCCCAACTTACCTCGTGCGCACGGGCTCTTCAGGATGGATGCCCGAGAGTGGTTGTTTGAGCCTCCACTCCATCCCCTTCACCCACATACCTATATATTCCGTACCTAGGGTCATGTGTACGGTCAGAAAAGTGTATGCGAGACATTGATAGAGATTTTCTCCTTCTACCACTCCCCTTGGAGATCAAGACCTCTTAGGAGAGTATCCCAAGTGGATTTCAAGACCTCCTCTTTGGAGAATACTATCATCAAGACCTCACCTCCTTAAGAGTGGGAAGAACCTTACCTTTGTGCTTGTTTCCTTGGATTGTTCTTGTATACTTCTGGATCTCATGTGTTTGCTATTCTAGTGGATGTGTGATTGGGTCTTTGTTTGAGTGAATTTCCCCTTTGTGTTCTTGTGTTCATCCTCTTTTCCCCCTCCAAGTGTGAAAAGATATCCATCTAGGGTTCTACACCCTATAATAGTAAATAAATTGCAACAACGTATTTTTAGTTTTAGTAATATGATTAACATAGACCCAGTGGTCCATAGTTTTCACTAGAAGCTTCTCTCTCAAACTAATATCAGATGGTGGGTAAACAAATTACTAGTTGGGAAATTGATGGAAAACCGCATAGTTATGATGTTATTCATGGCAATGATCACATATATAGGCATCATGTCCGTGACAAGTAGATGGACTCGTGCCTGCATCTACTACTATTACTCCACCAATCGACCACTATCCATCATGCATCTATGGTATTAAGTTCATAACAAACAGAGTAACACTTTAACAAAATGACATGATGTAGACAAAGTAAACTCAAACAATATAAATAAACCCCATCGTTTTATCCTTAATGGCAACAATACAAATACGTGCCTTACTAACCCTTCTGTTACGAGGTGAGGACAGCGCAAGATGGAACCCATTACAAAGCACCTCTCCCACTGAAGATATCAATCTAGTTGGCAAAAAACAAATGGATGGCCAGAGAGAAATACAAAGCTATCATAATCATGCGTAATAAAGTTCAGAAAAGATTGAATTACTCTCAATGCACAATCTGATCATAAACCCACAATTCCTCGGATCCGAACAAACACACCGCAAAAGAAGATTACATTGACATAATTCCAAGAAGATTGAGGAGAACATTGTATTGAAGATTAGAGAGAGAGAGAGAGAGAGAGAAGAGAAGCCATCTAGCTACTAGCTATGGACCCATAGGTCTGTGGTGAACTACTCACGCATCATCTGAAGGACAGCAGATGTAGAGGCCCTCCATGATTGATTCCCCCTCCGACAGAGTACCGAAGAAGGCCTCTAGATGGGATCGCGGAAGAATAGAAACTTGCGGAAGTGAAAAAACTGTTTCGGGTGTCTCTCTGGGGGTTTCCCAATATTTGAGAATTTATAGAAGTGGAATTAGGTCAGTTGAAGCCATGTGCAGCCCCCAAGGCATCAGGGCGTGCGTACCCCCACCCCCCCGGGCGCGCCCTATTGCCTTATTGTCTCCTCATTTGTTGTCTAGTCTCCTGCCGAAACTTCTAGGGTCTCTTTTGTTTAGAAAAATATCGTCAAAAAGTTTCGTAGAGTTTGCACTCCATTTGGTACTAATTTTCTAGAAAAACCAAAAACAAGCAGAAAATAGCAACTGCCACTAGGCACTGGGTTAATAGGTTAGTTCCCAAAAATGATATAAAATTGCATAGTAAAGCATATAAAGTATCCAAGATTAATAAGAATGAAACAATCAAAAATTACAGATATGTTGGAGACGTATCACTGTTCACTGCCCTTGATGAATCCTTTGAGCCTATTGTGACTGAGACCAATGAAAGACCTGACTATGAGGAACTTCATTCTATTGAAATAATGAAGCTATTAACCATGCATGAAGAAAAGATGGAGTAAGAAAATGACCATTCTGAATCTTCTTCAGAAGGTGTAGGGGAAATTCTCTGAAACTACGGGAGATGTGAGAATCAACACTCATTACAAGAGAACTCAAAATGTTCTCATAACACCTCAATGCCACTTCTTGAGCTTGCCTTGGTTTTTCCCTTGAAGAGGAAAGGGTGATGCCGCAAAGTAGAGATAAGTATTTCCCTTAGTTAGAGAACCAAGGTATCAATCCAGTATGAGGTACAAGCAAATCCCCAATCGACGCACCTGCACAAACAATCAAACACCTACACCCAACGTGATAAAGGGGTTGTCAATCCCTTCACGGTCAATTGCAATGGTGACATCTGATAGAGATAGATAAAACAAAAAAGTACCTAAATATTTATGTTTTTTTTGGTTTATAGATCAGAAAATAAAATATTGCAAAATAGTAGATCGGAAATAAGTATGATGGAAAATAGACCCGGGGGACATAGTTTCACAAGAGGCTTCTCTCATGAAGGCAAATAATACGGTGGGTGAACAAATTACGGTTGAGTAATTGATAGAAAAGTGCAAAGTTATGATGATATCCAAGGCAGTGATTGTGAAATATAGGCATCACATCCGTGTCAAGTAGACCGACTCCTTCCTGCATCTACTACTATTACTCCACACATCGACCACTATCCAGCATGCATCTAGAGTATTAAGTTCATAAAGAACAGAGTAACGCCTTAAGTAAGAGGACATGATGTAGAAGAATTAACTCAAGCAATATGATGAAAACCCCATCTTTTTTATCCTCGATGGCAACAATTAAATATGTGTCTCGCTACCTGATGAGGACATCAATACAATTGTTACACCCACAGCCCCTGCTGCTATACATACTGGACCAATTACAAGAGCTCGTGCACGCCAACTAAATTACCAGGTACTTTCGTTTCTTGGTAATGATTCTAATGTTCATGAGAATATGATGCTGCCTAAATTGGATACATTTGTTTTGCTTACAAATGAAGGGCCTAGCTTGGAGAAGGATGAACATTGGAGCAAGAACAAGAATGGAGTTACAAGTGATGATTTCAGGACTTTGAAGCCACCATAATGGGTGCATGAAGCCTTGGACGAAATATACAAGATGCCACTTCATAAATTTCGTCCCGAGGCTATTTTAGGTGCTGCGTCACCTTATTATTGGGCCAGGCCCATGTAATTTCGAAATACATAAGTATAGGCTATTTTTAGAGTCCGTATGTGTGGGGAAACAAGAGATAGGGTTGATTTCGGACCCCTCCACCAAGGGCCACGAAATTCCCCCCTCTTCCTCCATATATACAGCCCATAGGGCATCGTTTAGACTTTGGGTTTTGTTTAGATTAAAAGTTCGCCATAGCTGCAACTTCGCGTACTTCGTTTGTGTTCAACGACCGGACAAAGGCGTCACAGAACCCCACCTTGATCAATAAAGCTTTCATCTTATATTCGCAATATCCAGATTGCAATCTTAGTTTCTTGCTTGTTCTTCGTTTGCTCGCAGGAAACAGACCCTCGTGGTCAGGTTGATCGTGCTCCGGCGTGGTCAATAACCTCTCGGAGTTGGTTTAGCGATTGCTAAGGCGCGACGTCCACGCACGTTCGTAGTCGGATTGTCAAAGTCGACTGCCACCAAAGCGATATCCATCATCTCATCGAAAGACGGGACACCTTTGCCTCTATCAAGTGGTATCAGATTTCCAGGTTGCTCGGTGAGATTTTACAGTATTTCGTAGTTCGTAGTTTAGATCGAGTCTGTTCTTCATACTACAGTCCATGAAAAAGCCACAAAAAAAATTAGGGTTAGTTCATCATATCCGAACCAATCTGAGCCTTTGCATAATCTTTTTAGGGTTTTGCTTTGTTGAATTTGCGGTTGCATCGTCGTGTCTAGTTGCTGGTCTTAGAGTCTAGTCTTTTAGAGTTTCGAGTTCTGGTCATAAGTTGTCACGCCGCCGCCGCACCATCATCATCGCCCCTGCCATCTACCACCACCGCTCTGAATCCGTATCCATATACCACCACCAATCCATGTCCATATACCACCACCGATCCATATCCATATACTACCACCGCTACCACCACCGCTGCCATATACCACCACCATATATCCACCACCAATCCGAGTTCCTTGCTTATTAGGGTTGTTTTCGAGATCCATCTAGTTTCCGATTCGTGTTTCCTTGCCGGAGTAGGTTTCGGAAAAAAAAAGAGTCGGGTAGCCACGCTCCGTTTAGGCCCAAAATTTTTCGAAAACGCATTTTTCGAAAAAAAATTCTGGCTATCCTATTTTTAGGTGTTTCTGAGTGTTTTGAGACAGGTGCCATTATAGGAAGTTTTTTTTGACCCGTTTCCAGTTTTTGGGTCCGGGCAGTCAAAAAAAAATTGGTCGAAAAAATTTCGTGCCCATCCTGTCAGTTTGAGCTAAGAAGAGTTTTGAGATACTCGCCATTATAGTGATTTTTCGCAAAAAAAAGCAGCGCAAAAAAAAAGAGCGCAAAAAAAAGAGCGAAAAAAAAATTCAGAGTGTGCTTTTCCCTTGTTTACGTGCCGCGCCGTGATTTTGTTGGTGTTCTAGGCTCGCGTCTCTAGCACAGTCTAGCCTAGGACCAGCACAGTACCGTCGTTGAGCGTTTATTCAACTTTGCATCTCTGAATTGATTATTGCTGACCCTTTTTGCTACCATACTATAAGCCTTCCCAGCTCCACATACATCTACGTCGTGTGTTTGACTCTCCCTGGTAATCGCTCTATCCAAGCTTTGAGAGTTTTTGACTACAACGGTTGCCGATCACCGCCTGCTGCTGGGTAAGAACTGGTAAGAATTTGAGATTTGCTTGACGGATTTGTGATACACCACCACCACTTCTTAGTAGTCTGTAGGATCATATTCTTGTGTGTTTCTATTGCTGCTAACCATGCCAGGATCACAAGCCGACGAGATTGACTGGGAGAATTTATCGAACAAGGAGCTTCATGATAAGTTTCACCAAATGATGACTGAACAGGTGCAAGATGTGCTGAACAATTTTGAAGAGGCCATGGAGAAGATCACTGGCCTTGAGAAGACGTTCGAAACAAAGCTCGATAACAAGTTTAATGAATTGCTCGCGCGTCTTCCACCACCACCCGCTGCACCTAACGCACCTCTCCAACAACAACAACAACGACTACCTCCACGTCGCGAAGCAGACCTCCGCCGAGCAAGCCGTGTTCCTCTTGCGTTTGGCCAAACTGTTGGTGCTGCTGTTGATACTTCTGTGGCTCCTGCTGCTGATGCGGAGGAGGATGATTATGTGGGAGATTATGAGGATGAGGTTGATCAAAATCAACACTACATGCAGCCACCTGTACCACCACCAGCAGGTCGACCTCGGGTATATATTCGTAATGGTAGGCCTGCACCACCACCTCAGGTACGAGATGATGTCCATATTCCTAAACTGAAATTGAATATTCCACCATTTGAGGGTAGATATGTTCCTGATATATATCTTACTTGGGAGTTAGAAACTGAACAACGATTTACATGTTTACAATATCCTGAGGAGAGACGAGTTGCTGCTGCCGTTTGTGCTTTCACTAGTTTTGCATGTGTATGGTGGTCTGAACATTGTAGATTATATCCTATTCCAACTACTTGTGCTGCTTTGAAAACTGCTATGCGTACGCGTTGGGTTCCACCATATTATCAACGTGAATTGCTTCAAAAATTGCAGCGTTTAAGACAAGGGAAAAATTCTGTAGAAGAATATTATCAGGAATTACAAACTGGCATGATTAGATGTGGTATTGTTGAGGAGAATGAAGCTATGCTTGCACGTTTTCTGGGTGGATTAAATAGAGAGATTCAGACCATTCTAGACTATAAGGAGTATACTAATATCACTCGTTTATTCCATCTTGCTTGTAAAGCTGAACGTGAAGTGCAGGATAGACAAGCATTGGGGCGAACTAACTTTTCTGCAGGCCGACCTTCATCATGGACACCACGTGCATCTTCTACTTCAACTGCACCAGCACCTCCATCCGGTGCCACCTCCAGCCGTGATACAAGAAAACAGGCACAACCACCATTATCTTCCAAGAGCGCACCTGCGGGTCCTGCACATCGTTCTTCTTCTTCCATGGCATCAACAGGGCACACAAGTGATATTATTTGTCGTCGTTGTAAGGGAGGAGGTCATTATGCAAGGGAATGCAAATCTCCGCGTGTGATGATTGCTACCGCGGATGGTGGATATGAGTCCGCTAGTGACTATGATGAGGAGACATTGGCTCTTATTACACGTGAAGAACATCGTGGAGATGATTCTGATCATGAGACGCAATACATGGCTCCTGAAGACGCTGACAGGTATGAATGTTTAGTTGCTCAACGTGTTTTGAGTGTGCAGGTCACACAAGCTGAGCAAAATCAGAGGCACAATTTGTTCCATACCAAGGGAGTTGGGAAGGAACGTTCTGTGCGCGTCATAATAGACGGAGGGAGCTGCAACAACTTGGCTAGCATGGAGATGGTGGAGAAGCTTTCTCTCACCACAAGACCACATCCACATCCTTACTACATCCAATGGTTCAACAACAGCGGCAAGGTTAAGGTAACACGTACTGTTCGTGTGCATTTTAGTATCTCTACATATGCTGCTTATGTTGATTGTGATGTGGTACCTATGCAAGCATGTTCCTTATTACTTGGTAGACCATGGCAATTTGATAAAAATTCTGTACACCATGGTAGAAACAATCACTATACTCTTGTTCATAAGGATAAAAATATTACTTTGCTTCCTATGACTCCTGATTCCATTTTGAAAGATGATATTAATAGAGCTAATAAAGCACAACAGGAGAAGAATAAGAGTGAAAATCAGATTGTGGCAAAAGAATTTGAGCAACAAATGAAGCCTAATAATAAACCATCTAGTGTTGCTTCAGAAATTAAATTGAAAAGTGCATGTTTATTTGCCACCAAATCTGATATTGATGAGCTAGATTTCAGCAAATCTGTTTGCTATGCTTTTGTGTGCAAAGAGGCATTATTTTCATTCGAGGACGTGCCTTCCTCTTTGCCTCCTGCTGTCACTAACATTTTGCAGGAGTTCGCTGACGTTTTTCCACAAGACGTGCCACCGGGATTACCGCCTATTCGAGGGATTGAGCATCAGATCGACTTAATTCCTGGTGCTTCACTGCCAAACCGTGCACCATACCGTACCAATCCAGAGGAGACGAAGGAGATTATGCGTCAAGTACAAGAGCTTCTCGACAAAGGTTATATACGCGAATCCCTTAGTCCTTGTGCTGTTCCTATTATTCTAGTGCCGAAAAAGGATGGTACATCACGTATGTGTGTTGATTGTAGAGGCATTAATAATATTACTATTCGTTATCGTCATCCTATTCCTAGGCTAGATGATATGCTTGATGAATTGAGTGGCTCTACAATATTCTCCAAAGTTGATTTGCATAGTGGATACCATCAAATTCGTATGAAATTGGGAGATGAATGGAAAACAACATTTAAAACTAAGTTTGGATTATATGAGTGGTTAGTCATGCCTTTTGGGTTAACTAATGCACCTAGTACTTTCATGAGATTAATGAACGAAGTTTTACATGCTTTCATTAGACGATTTGTGGTGGTTTACTTTGATGACATATTGATTTATAGCAGATCTTTGGAGGAACATTTGGAACATTTACGTGCTGTTTTTATTGCACTACGTGATGCACGTTTGTTTGGTAACCTTGGGAAGTGCACCTTTTGCACCGACCGAGTATCTTTTCTTGGCTATGTTGTTACTCCACAGGGAATTGAAGTTGATAAAGCCAAGATTGAAGCTATTGAGAGTTGGCCGCAGCCCAAAACGGTCACACAAGTGAGGAGTTTTCTTGGCCTCGCTGGATTCTATAGGCGTTTTGTGAGAGATTTCAGCACCATTGCTGCACCTCTCAATGAGCTTACAAAGAAAGATGTGCCTTTTCTTTGGGGTACCGCACAGGAAGAAGCCTTCACGGTATTGAAAGATAAGTTGTGATGAGGACATGACTACCTTGGATATGACCAAAAATATTGCATATATGCATATTTGTCAGGTGATTTCTAGTGCAAACTATTCAATAATCTATTTATGTTATCCAGAACAAAAATACTTCACACACTTTTGTGTTTTGTCTAATTGCAGGTGTATGGGACATTTGTACAATCCACATATGAAGATAAGGAAGAAAGAGATCTTTATTTGCAGTCCAAAAAGTTCTCTCACGTCACTTTTGGCCCAAGAGAAGATAGAGTCCAAGTCTCTCACGTTCTGGATTCAGATTCGGACTGCACAGACACACCTGACTCAAAACGCACACAAGTTTTTCATACGGACTCCGAATTGGGTGATTCTTTTTTTGTTGGAAACTAGATTTCGTGCACTTTCCAACCCAATTGGAATCACCTTCAAATTCGTCCGGAGCGTTGAGTTGTGGACGAAACAATCTGATGCTGCAGCAGAATCCGAGTCAAACTACAAGTCCAAAGGTGTTACATCACCTCCACTTGGGCCCATTGGCCTTGTACGACCTAGATTTAGTTTTAGGCTGCCTTGGGACGTCCTCCAACCTCCTTGGCCTCCACCCCTTGCTCCTATATAAGTAGATCCATCTAGTAGCTTTTCCTTGGGATTTGTTTAGTTAAAAGTTAGCCATTGCAACTTCGTGTACTTCGTTTGTGTCCAACGACCAGACCAAGACCGCTTACGGATCCCCACCATTATCAATACTTCATATATATTCGCAATATTCAGATTTCTTTATCATATTCTTGCTCGTTCTTCGATTGCTTGCAGGAATAGACCTTCGTGGTCAGGTTGATCGTGCTCCAGCGTGGTCAATAACCTCTCGGAGTTGGTTTAGCGATTGCTAAGGCACAACGTCGTTGCACGTTTGTAGTCGGATCGTCAAAGTCGTCTCCACCAAATCGATAGTTATCATCTCATCGAAAGATCGGGACACCCCGCCTCTATCATTTAATATGTTTCAAAGATTCATGATCAGAATGTATAACAAATTCTTTGGGCCATAAATAATGTTGCCATGTTTCTAAAGTCCGAACAAGGGCATATAATTCTTTATCATAAGTAGAATAATTCAGACTAGGCCCTCTCAATTTTTCAGAAAAGTATGCAACAGGTTTGCCATCTTGTAATAACACACCTCCTAATCCAATTCCACTAGCATCACATTCAAGCTCAAAAGTCTTATTAAAATCAGGAAGTTGGAGTAAAGGAGCATGTGTCAACTTATCTTTCAATACCGTGAAGGCTTCTTCCTGTGCGGTACCCCAAAGAAAAGGCACATCTTTCTTTGTAAGCTCATTGAGAGGTGCAGCAATGGTGCTGAAATCTCTCACAAAACGCCTATAGAATCCAGCGAGGCCAAGAAAACTCCTCACTTGTGTGACCGTTTTGGGCTGCGGCCAACTCTCAATAGCTTCAATCTTGGCTTTATCAACTTCAATTCCCTGTGGAGTAACAACATAGCCAAGAAAAGATACTCGGTCGGTGCAAAAGGTGCACTTCCCAAGGTTACCAAACAAACGTGCATCACGTAGTGCAATAAAAACAGCACGTAAATGTTCCAAATGTTCCTCCAAAGATCTGCTATAAATCAATATGTCATCAAAGTAAACCACCACAAATCGTCTAATGAAAGCATGTAAAACTTCGTTCATTAATCTCATGAAAGTACTAGGTGCATTAGTTAACCCAAAAGGCATGACTAACCACTCATATAATCCAAACTTAGTTTTAAATGTTGTTTTCCATTCATCTCCCAATTTCATACGAATTTGATGGTATCCACTATGCAAATCAACTTTGGAGAATATTGTAGAGCCACTCAATTCATCAAGCATATCATCTAGCCTAGGAATAGGATGACGATAACGAATAGTAATATTATTAATGCCTCTACAATCAACACACATACGTGATGTACCATCCTTTTTCGGCACTAGAATAATAGGAACAGCACAAGGACTAAGGGATTCGCGTATATAACCTTTGTCGAGAAGCTCTTGTACTTGACGCATAATCTCCTTCGTCTCCTCTGGATTGGTACGGTATGGTGCACGGTTTGGCAGTGAAGCACCGGGAATTAAGTCGATCTGATGCTCAATCCCTCGAATAGGCGGTAATCCCGGTGGCACGTCTTGTGGAAAAACGTCAGCGAACTCCTGCAAAATGTTAGTGACAGCAGGAGGCAAAGAGGAAGGCACGTCCTCGAATGAAAATAATGCCTCTTTGCACACAAAAGCATAGCAAACAGATTTGCTGAAATCTAGCTCATCAATATCCGATTTGGTGGCAAATAAACATGCACTTTTCAATTTAATTTCAGAAGCAACACTAGATGGTTTATTATTAGGCTTCATTTGCTGCTCAAATTCTTTTGCCACAATCTGATTTTCACTCTTATTCGTCTCCTGTTTTGCTTTATTAGCTCTATTAATATCATCTTTCAAAATGGAATCAGGAGTCATAGGAAGCAAAGTAATATTTTTATCCTTATGAACAAGAGTATAGTGATTGTTTGTACCATGGTGTACAGAATTTTTATCAAATTGCCATGGTCTACCAAGTAATAAGGAACATGCTTGCATAGGTACCACATCACAATCAACATAATCAGCATATGTAGATATACTAAAATGCACACGAACAGTACGTGTTACCTTAACCTTGCCGCTGTTGTTGAACCATTGGATGTAGTAAGGATGTAGATGTGGTCTTGTGGTGAGAGAAAGCTTCTCCACCATCTCCATGCTAGCCAAGTTGTTGCAGCTCCCTCCATCTATGATGACGCGCACAGAACGTTCTTTCACAACTCCCTTGGTATGGAACAAATTGTGCCTCTGATGAGGACATCAATACAATTGTTACACCCACAGCCCCTGCTGCTATACATACTGGACCAATTACTAGAGCTCGTGCACGCCAACTAAATTACCAGGTACTTTCGTTTCTTGGTAATGATTCTAATATTCATGAGAATATGATGCTGCCTAAATTGGATACATTTGTTTTGCTTACAAATGAAGGGCCTAGCTTGGAGAAGGATGAACATTGGAGCAAGAACAAGCATGGAGATGATGGCATGCGCAAGGGGAACAAGAACGGAGTTACAAGTGATGATTTCAGGACTTTGAAGCCACCATAATGGGTGCATGAAGCCTTGGACGAAATATACAAGATGCCACTTCATAAATTTCGTCCCGAGGCTATTTTAGGTGCTGCGTCACCTTATTATTGGGCCAGGCCCATGTAATTTCGAAATACATAAGTATAGGCTATTTTTAGAGTCCGTATGTGTGGGGAAACACGAGATAGGGTTGATTTCGGACCCCTCCACCAAGGGCCACGAAATTCCCCCCTCTTCCTCCATATATACAGCCCTTAGGGCATCGTTTAGACTTTGGGTTTTGTTTAGATTAAAAGTTCGCCATAGCTGCAACTTCGCGTACTTCGTTTGTGTTCAACGACCAGACAAAGGCGTCACAGAACCCCACCTTGATCAATAAAGCTTTCATCTTATATTCGCAATATCCAGATTGCACTCTTAGTTTCTTGCTTGTTCTTCGTTTGCTCGCAGGAAACAGACCCTCGTGGTCAGGTTGATCGTGCTCCGGCGTGGTCAATAACCTCTCGGAGTTGGTTTAGCGATTGCTAAGGCGCGACGTCCTCACACGTTCGTAGTCGGATCGTCAAAGTCGACTTCCACCAAAGCGATATCCATCATCTCATCGAAAGACGGGACACCTTTGCCTCTATCAAAAATATTTGGTTTGGAGACCATCAAAGATCAATATGTGCATGATGCTGATTTTAAAGATGTAATGCAGAATTGTAAAGAAGGAAGAATGTGGAACAAGTTTGTCGTTAACGATGGATTTGTGTTTCGTGCTAACAAGCTATGCATTCCAGCTAGCTCCGTTCGTCTTTTGTTGTTGCAGGAAGCGCATGGAGGAGGATTAATGGGACATTTTGGCGTGAAGAAGACGGAGGACGTACTTGCTACACATTTCTTTTGGCCAAAGATGAGACGGGATGTTGAGCGTTTTATTGCTCGCTGCACTACATGTCAAAAAGCTAAGTCACGACTCAATCCTCATGGTTTATATATGCCTTTGCCTGTACCTAGTGTTCCTTGGGAGGATATATCTATGGACTTTGTTTTAGGTTTACCTCGAACAAAGAAGGGGAGGGATAGCATATTTGTTGTCGTGGATAGATTCTCGAAAATGGCACACTTTATACCATGTCATAAAAGCGATGATGCTGTTAATGTTGCTGATTTGTTCTTTCGTGAAATTATTCGCTTGCATGGTGTGCCAAAATACTATTGTTTCAGATCGTGATACTAAATTTCTTAGCCACTTTTGGAGATGTTTATGGGCTAAGTTGGGGACTAAACTGCTTTTTAGTACTACTTGTCACCCCCAAACTGATGGACAAACTGAAGTAGTCAATAGAACGTTGTCTACTATGCTTAGGGCTGTTTTGAAGAATAATAAGAAAATGTGGGAGGAATGCTTGCCTCATATTGAATTTGCTTATAATCGTTCATTGCATTCTACTACTAAGATGTGCCCTTTTGAAGTTTCTATCTCGTGCACCTATTGATTTGTTGCCTCTTCCATCTTCGGAGAAGGTTAATTTTGATGCTAAACAACGTGCTGAATTGATTTTAAAAATGCATGAGTTAACTAAGGAAAACATTGAGCGCATGAATGCTAAATATAAACTTGCTGGAGATAAGGGTAGAAAACATGTTGTGTTTGCACCTGGAGATCTTGTTTGGTTACATTTGCGTAAGGATAGATTTCCTGATTTGCGCAAATCAAAGTTAATGCCACGTGTTGATGGTCCCTTTAAGGTGTTAGAGAAAATAAATGATAATGCATATAAACTTGAGCTGCCTGCAGATTTTGGGGTTAGTCCCACTTTTAACATTGCAGATTTGAAGCCTTTATTTGGGTGAGGAAGATGAACTTCCGTCGAGGACGATTTCATTTCAAGAAGGGGAGGATGATGAGGACATCAATACAATTGTTACACCCACAGCCCCTGCTGCTATACATACTGGACCAATTACTAGAGCTCGTGCACGCCAACTAAATTACCATGTACTTTCGTTTCTTGGTAATGATTCTAATGTTCATGAGAATATGATGCTGCCTATATTGGATACATTTGTTTTGCTTACAAATGAAGGGCCTAGCTTGGAGAAGGATGAACATTGGAGCAAGAACAAGAATGGAGTTACAAGTGATGATTTCAGGACTTTGAAGCCACCATAATGGGTGCATGAAGCCTTGGACGAAATATACAAGATGCCACTTCATAAATTTCGTCCCGAGGCTATTTTAGGTGCTGCGTCACCTTATTATTGGGCCAGGCCCATGTAATTTCGAAATACATAAGTATAGGCTATTTTTAGAGTCCGTATGTGTGGGGAAACAAGAGATAGGGTTGATTTCGGACCCCTCCACCAACGGCCACGAAATTCCCCCCTCTTCCTCCATATATACAGCCCTTAGGGCATCGTTTAGACTTTGGGTTTTGTTTAGATTAAAAGTTCGCCATAGCTGCAACTTCGCGTACTTCGTTTGTGTTCAACGACCAGACAAAGGCGTCACAGAACCCCACCTTGATCAATAAAGCTTTCATCTTATATTCGCAATATCCAGATTGCAATCTTAGTTTCTTGCTTGTTCTTCGTTTGCTCGTAGGAAACAGACCCTCGTGGTCAGGTTGATCGTGCTCCGGCGTGGTCAATAACCTCTCGGAGTTGGTTTAGCGATTGCTAAGGCGCGACGTCCACGCACGTTCGTAGTCGGATCGTCAAAGTCGACTGCCACCAAAGCGATATCCATCATCTCATCGAAAGACGGGACACCTTTGCCTCTATCACTACCCCTACTTTGTCACTAGGTGAAATCATGCAAGATTGAACCCAAAGCTAAGCACCTCCCCCATTTCAAGAAAAACAAATCTAGTTGGCCAAACCAAACCGATAATTCAAAGAGAAGTACAAAGATATCAAATCATGCATATAAGAATTCAGAGAAGATTCAAATATTATTCATAGATAAGCTGATCATAAATCCACAATTCATCGGATCTCGACAAACATACCGCAAAACAATATTACATCGGATAGATATCCAAGAACATCGAGGAGAATACGGTATTGAGAATCAAACAGAGAGAAGAAGCCATCTAGCTACTAGCTATGGACCCGTAGGTCTAAGGTAAACTACTAATGCTTCATCGGTAGGGTAATAGGTTTGATGTAGAAGCCCTCTGTGATCGAATCCCCCTCCGGCAGAGTACCGACAAAGGCCTCCAGATGGGATCTAATGAGGTCAGAGACCTGCGGTGGTGGAAAAATATTTTCATGGACGCTTCTGAGGGTTCTGGAATATATGTGAATATATAGGATGAAGAAGTGGGTCAGGGGATCCCTGAGGGGGCCACAAGGCAGGGGCGCCCGCCCCCCAGGGTGCGCCATTCCACCCTTGCTGCCGCCTCATTGCTCTTCTGGCTTGGACTCCAAGTCCTCTTGGTGTCTACGGATCCAAGAAAAATCATCGTGAAGTTTTATTCTGTTTGGACTCCGTTTGATATTCCTTTTCTGAGTAACTCAAAAACAAGGAAAAACCAGAAACTGGCACTGGGCTCTAGGTTAATAAGTTAGTCACAAAAATAATTTAAAATAGCATAATAATGCATAAAACATCCAAAACAGATAATATAATAGCATGGAACAATCAAAAATTATAAATATGTTGGAGACGTATCAAGCATCCCCAAGCTTAATTCATGCTCGTCCTCGAGTATGATGAGGACATGACTACCTTGGATATGACCAAAAATATTGCATATATGCATATTTGTCAGGTGATTTCTAGTGCAAACTATTCAATAATCTATTTATGTTATCCAGAACAAAAATACTTCACACACTTTTGTGTTTTGTCTAATTGCAGGTGTATGGGACATTTGTACAATCCACATATGAAGACAAGGAAGAAAGAGATGTTTATTTGCTGTCCAAAAAGTTCTCTCACGTCACTTTTGGCCCAAGAGAAGATAGAGTCCAAGTCTCTCACGTTCTGGATTCAGATTCGGACTGCACAGACATGTCTGACTCAAAACGCACACAAGTTTTTCATACGGACTCCGAATTGGGTGATTCTTTTTTTTTGGAAACTAGATTTCGTGCACTTTCCAACCCAATTGGAATCACCTTCAAATTCGTCCGGAGCGTTGAGTTGTGGACGAAACAATCTGATGCTGCAGCAGAATCCGAGTCAAACTACAAGTCCAAAGGTGTTACATCACCTCCACTTGGGCCCATTGGCCTTGTACGACGTAGATTTAGTTTTAGGCTGCCTTGGGACGTCCTCCCACCTCCTTGGCCGCCACCCCTTGCTCCTATATAAGTAGATCCATCTAGTAGCTTTTCCTTGGGATTTGTTTAGTTAAAAGTTAGCCATTGCAACTTCGTGTGCTTCGTTTGTGTCCAACGACCAGACCAAGACCGCTTACGGATCCCCACCTTTATCAATACTTCATCTATATTCGCAATATTCAGATTGCTTTATCATATTCTTGCTTGTTCTTCAATTGCTTGCAGGAATAGACCTTCGTGGTCAGGTTGATTGTGCTTCGGCGTGGTCAATAACCTCTCGGAGTTGGTTTAGCGATTGCTAAGGCGCAACGTCGTGCACGTTTGTAGTCGGATCGTCAAAGTCGTCTCCACCAAATCGGTAGTATCATCTCATCGAAAGATCGGGACACCCCGCCTCTATCAAGTGGTATCAGTTTTCAGGTTGCTCGGTGAGAATTTCCAGTTTTTCTAGATTAGATTTATTTTCTTACCTATTGTCCAAGAAAAATCCAAAAAAAAGAGTTAGGTATATTCATCCTTTGTCCAAGCCAGTCTGAGCCTTTGCAATTTTCTTTTCATTGTTTGCATTGTTGAATTATCGGTTGCATCGTCGTGTCGAGTTGCTGGTCTTAGTGTCTAGGTCGTTTAGAGTTTCGAGTTCTGTTCACATTAGTCACGTCGCCGCTGCATCGTTATTCCTTCCACTGTCCACCACCCATCCATCAATTTCCACCACGTGCTACCCACCATTCATTGTCATAATAATAGTTGAGATCGTTCACATCTTCACTTGATCCAATCTGCATCTTATCTAGTTTGTTTTGGAAAGAGGGAGAAAAAAAGAGAGAAAAAAATGAGAGAAAAAAAAGAAAAAAAAGTCAGAGAAAAAAAAGGAGAGAAAGAAAAAAAAGTGTGAGGAAAAAAAAAGAGAAGAAAAAAAAAACAAAAAAATCGGCACAAACTTTTTTAGAGGAAAGTTGGAGACAAAGTTGTTGATATATCCTGCTTGGCTGTTGTTTCGCCTCATTATCTTCACTGCTGTTGTGATCTTCACTTATATCTTGCTGTCAAGAGCTACTTAGTATCCTTCATTGATGCTAGTTGTGCTACACCGTGACCTCATTAGTGTTCTAGGCTCGCGTCTCTAGTCCGGTCTAGCCTAGGACCAGCACAGTACCGTCGTTGAGCGTTTATTCAACATTGCATCTTTGAATTGATTATTGCTAATCTTTTGCTACCATATATAGCCAACCCAGCTCCACATATTTCTACACCGTGTATATTTCCCTCCCCTGGCAATCGCTTTACTCAATATTCGGAGTTACTTGACACCGCTGGTTGCCGATCATCGCCTGCTGCATGGTAAGAACTTGTAAGACATTGATATTTGCTTTACTGTGAGCGTTTTACCACCACATCCTAGTAGTTATAGGAACATTATTTTTGGGTTTTGTTTCTTGTTCTACTAATCATGACAGGATCCAGAGTCAATTCATGGGCTTTGTCGATCGCGGGAGACGTGCCACCACCTTTGCAAATACCACAACCGTCACGAGAGGTGCACAAACATCCAAATGCACATGATCAGGTTAATGTATCTATACCACCATTTAATGGCCGTTTTAAACCTGCTTTATATATTGAATGGGAGTTCGACATAAAAAATATATTTGCTTCCCATAATTTCGATGAACACAAAAAGGTTAAGGTTGCGGTTGGTTCTTTCACTAGTTATGCTTTGGTTTGGTGGAGTGAATATTGTCGGTTACACCCTGATTATATACCTACTACTTGGGATGATTTGAAACTTGCCATGCGACATACTTTCATCCCTGCTTATTATACTCGTGACATGATTAAGAAGTTGCAACACTTAAAACAAGGTAGTGAAACTGTAACAAAATATTATGATGATTTACAAACTACCTTGTTGCATTCCTCTTTAGAAGAAAGTGAAGATGATTTTATGGATAGATTTTGGGGAGGATTAAACCGTGATATTCAAGAGATACTAATTCATGAAGAGTGTTATCCTATGGACCAATTGTTTCATCTTGCTTGCAAAGCTGAACAGGAAATAAAACGACGTGTTGGCCACGAGGAGAACAAGCGCACGGTGCACATTCCAAGAGTTGATATGATTGTTCCTTCAACTACTAGGCATACTATGACAACCACATCCGTTGTTGTTAGGACTACATCACCTCCACCATGTGACACATCGCCCCCGAGAGTGACTACATCATCTGAGTTGATCATAAGAGGTAATGACAAAGGTACTGATCTTCCATCTCTACATGAGAATGATGAATGCCTTGTCAATTTGAATGCACCATCTGATGAGCTACCCACTACTTTGATCACACCACCTATTTTAGAGGACTACGTTGATAATTTGACTTTGCCATGTGATCAAACAACTGAAATACCAACAATTTTTAGTGCACCCATTGAATTAACTATTGATGCAAAAGAACCAATGTTTAATCATTTTGATATGACCTCTAATCTTGGTGATGATTCTGTGTTGAATGACTTATTGCATGTTTGCTTATTTAAGCATGTTGTAGCATGTAAATTTGATGCAAGTAAGGTTTATTCACCAATGTTGGGATGGTTTAATGATGAACATTGTCAATCTTTTGAAATGAATAAGAGCTTCACTTATATGTGCAAACTGAGTTGCAATATTTTCATGCCTTCTACTTCTTGTGCTAATTTTTTGGCTTTAGATTTTATGAACTATGCAAGTTACTCATCTATTCATGTGTCATATATGCAAAAATCAAGGGAAGTAAAAATGGATGACATATACATATACAACATGTACACCTTGTCTCTTGTGTTAGCCACATTTCAGATTAAGCAACGCCGAGGACGGCTTTATTTTCAAGAAGGGGAGGATGATGAGGACATGACTACCTTGGATATGACCAAAAATATTGCATATATGCATATTTGTCAGGTGATTTCTAGTGCAAACTATTCAATAATCTATTTATGTTATCCAGAACAAAAATACTTCACACACTTTTGTGTTTTGTCTAATTGCAGGTGTATGGGACATTTGTACAATCCACATATGAAGATAAGGAAGAAAGAGATGTTTATTTGCTGTCCAAAAAGTTCTCTCACGTCACTTTTGGCCCAAGAGAAGATAGAGTCCAAGTCTCTCACGTTCTGGATTCAGATTCGGACTGCACAGAAATGTCTGACTCAAAACGCACACAAGTTTTTCATACGGACTCCGAATTGGGTGATTCTTTTTTTTGGAAACTAGATTTCGTGCACTTTCCAACCCAATTGGAATCACCTTCAAATTCGTCCGGAGCGTTGAGTTGTGGACGAAACAATCTGATGCTGCAGCAGAATCCGAGTCAAACTACAAGTCCAAAGGTGTTACATCACCTCCACTTGGGCCCATTGGCCTTGTACGACGTAGATTTAGTTTTAGGCTGCCTTGGGACATCCTCCCACCTCCTTGGCCGCCACCCCTTGCTCCTATATAAGTAGATCCATCTAGTAGCTTTTCCTTGGGATTTGTTTAGTTAAAAGTTAGCCATTGCAACTTCGTGTGCTTCGTTTGTGTCCAACGACCAGACCAAGACCGCTTACGGATCCCCACCTTTATCAATACTTCATCTATATTCGCAATATTCAGATTGCTTTATCATATTCTTGCTTGTTCTTCAATTGCTTGCAGGAATAGACCTTCGTGGTCAGGTTGATTGTGCTTCGGCGTGGTCAATAACCTCTCGGAGTTGGTTTAGCGATTGCTAAGGCGCAACGTCGTGCACGTTTGTAGTCGGATCGTCAAAGTCATCTTCACCAAATTGATAGTTATCATCTCATCGAAAGATCGGGACACCCCGCGTCTATCAGAGTAGGTAAATGATAACAGCAGAAATTTTGATGTGGAATGCTACCTAACATATTTATCCATGTAATTTTCTTCATTGTGGCATGAATGTTCAGATCCATAAGATTCAAAATAAAAGTTTAATATTGACATAAAAAACAGTAATACTTCAAGCATACTAATAAAGCAATCATGTCTTCTGAAAATAACATGGCCAAAGAAAGTTATCCCTACAAAATCATATAGTCTGGCTATGCTCCATCTTCATCACACGAAGTATTAAATCATGTATAACCCCGGTTTTAGCCAAGAAATTATGTCATACTTTAGTATTCTCAAACTTATTCAACTTTCACGCAATACATGAGTGTGAGCCATGGATATAGCACTATAGGTGGAATAGAATATGGTGGTTGTGGAGAAGACAAAAAGAAGGAGATAGTCTCACATCAACTAGGCATATCAACAAGCTATGGAGATGCCCATCAATAGATATCAATGTGAATGAGTAGGGATTGCCATGCAAAGGATGCACTAGAGCTATAAGTTTATGAAAGCTCAAAAAGAAACTAAGTGGGTGTGCACCCAACTCGCTTGCTCATGAAGACCTAAGGCAATTTGAGGAAGCGCATCACTGGAATATACAAGCCAAGTTCTATAATGAAAAATTCCCACTAGTGTATGAAAGTGACAACATAGGAGACTCTCTATCATGAAGATCATGGTGCTACTTTGAAGCACAAGTGTGGAAAAAGGATAGTAACATTGCTCCTTCTCTCTTTTCTCTCATTTTTTTTCTTTTTTTTCTTTTTGGTGGGATTCTTTCACCTCTTTTATTTTTCATAAAGTCCGAATACTCATCCCAACTTGTGAGGGAATCATATCTTCCATCATCCTTTCCTCACATGGGACAATGCTCTAATATTTATGATCATCACACTTTTATTTACTTACAACTCAATAATTACAACTTGAAACGTAGAACAAAATGGAATGGTGGAAGTTGCATGGAAATATATCTCGGAATGGATATGGAAATGCCAGAATAGGTAGGTATGGTGCCTATTTTGAGGAAGGTATATGGTGCGTGTAATGCACCGGCAAAAGTTGAGCTGTACTAGAGAGGCCGGCAATGGTGGAAGGGTGAGAGTGCGTATAATCCAGGGACTCAACATTACTCATAAAGAACCCACATACTTATTGCAAAAGTCTATTAGCAATCGAAACAAAGTACTTCGTGCATGCTCTTAGGGGAAGGGTTGGTAGGAGTTAACCATCGCACGATCCCGACCTCCACACAAAGGATGACAATCAATAAATAAATCATGCTCCGACTTCATCACATAACGGTTCACCATACATGCATGCTACGGGAATCACAAACTTTAACACAAGTATTTCTACCAATCCACAATTACTCACTAGAATGACTCTAATATCACCAACTTTATATCTCAAAATAAGCATAAGGAATCAAACTTCACATAGTATTCAATGCACTCTATATGAAACTTTTTATTATATCCCTCTTGGATGCTCATCATATTAGGACTAAATTCATAACCAAAGCAAATTACCATGCTGTTTAGAGAGACTCTCAAAATAATATAAGTGAAGCAAGACAGTTCAACAATTTCTATAACATAAACCCACCGCCGTGCTCTTAAAAGATATAAGTGAAGCACTAGAGCAAAATTGCCTAGCTCAAAAGATAAAGTGAAGCACATAGAGTATTCTAATAAATCACGATTCATGCGTGTCCCTCTAAAAACGTGTGTATAGCAAGTACGATTGTGGCAAACTAAAAATCAAAGACTCATATCATACAACACGCTCCAAGCAAAACACATATCATGTGGTGAATAAAAATATAACCTCAAGTAAATTTACCGATAGACAAAGACGAAAGAGGGGATACCATCCGGGGCATCCCCAAGCTTAGGCTCTTGGTTTTCCTTGAATATTAGCTTGGGGTGTCTTGGGAATCCCCAAGCTTAGCCTCTTTCCAATCCTTATTCCATAGCCCATCAAGTATTTACCCAAAACTTGAAAACTTCACAACACAAAACACAACAGAAAACTCATGAGTTCCGTTAGTATAAGAAAATAAATCACCACTTTTTGGTACTTTTGTGAACTCATTATTTATTTATTTTGGTGTTATATATATTATATTCCAACTTCTCCATGGTTCATACCCCCCGATACTACCCATAGATTCATCAAAATAAGTAAATAACACAAGAAAAACATAATCTGTCAAAAACAGAACAGTCTGTAGTAATAAGAAAACTTTGTATACTTCTGTCGCTCTAAAAATTCTGAAAAATTAGGACAACCTGGGAAATTTCTATATCAATCATTTGTACAGAACTCGGATCAAAATAACGCTTATGTGAATTATGAAAATTATTTTACTGGGTGCAAAAGTTTCGGTTTTTCAGCAAGATCAAATCAACTATCACCATAAGCCATCCCAAAGGTCTTACTTTGTTCAAACACTAACTAAAACACCAAAACACATCTCACCAGAGGCTAGCTAATAAATTTATTCAAAAACAGAAACAAAAAAGCAATAACAAAAATAAAATTGTGTTGTCTCCCAAGAAGCGCTATTGTTTAACGCCCCTAGCTAGGCATATTGCAATAGATCTTGGTATTGTCATCTTTGGTATGCAATCCGTAAGTAGCTCTAATAATAGATTCATATGGCAACTTAATTTTCTTTCTAGGAAAGTGTTCCATGCCCTCCTTAGCAGAAATTGAAATCTAATGTTTCCTTCTTTCATATCAATAATTGCACCAATCGTTCTAAGGAAAGGTCTACCAAGAATAATAGGACACGTAGCATTGCAATCTATAGCAAGAACAACGAAATCTATAGGCACATAATTCACTACTGCAGGATGCTGTTAACGCGACACTATGATCAGAGACCCTTCGACGAAACTGTGTGCGATGCAATAATCGCAAACGGTGGTGTAAAAAACGGTCAAAAAAGGTGTAAAACATTTGCGATGGCGGATGCATCAAACACGGTTCAGATTTTACTTGTGTGTGCGATGCTGGGCATATGGTTGATCCAGCAGAACTATTTGCGATGAGGAAGAACAACAGAAATGGGTAGCCATCTCAATGTGTGTGCGATATGCGGCATACAGTTTGCTCCGATGAACTGTGTGCTATTAGGGAATGCAACAGAAGTTGTCAGCCAGATCAAGGTGTGTGTGATATATAGCATACGGTTCACTTAGACAAACTATTTTCGATTAGGTAAGAGAACGGAAATGGTTCATCTAAACAAAATGTGTGTGATATGCGGCATTTGCGATCAGCCAAAAGAACACAAACAACTCGCGTAAACCAGATGTGTGTGATACGCAGCAAATAGCCCACTCGGATGAACTGTCTGCGATGAGAAATTATAACACAGACGGTTACTATAGTATGTTCGTGTGCGATTCTGTTCGTACAAAAGACTTTGAAAAATGCAAACTAGTTGCTTGCGGTGGCTAGGAGTATCGCGCACGATGCGTCTGCGAGTACTCGTGTACGATGATAGTAAGTTACACATATGTTTCCTTATGTTAACATGTGTGTGAATTTGCAATATGGACAGTTAATATGCAAATGCTTTCTGGACATCGGGCTCATGCTTAAACTCAAAGAACTGTGTACGATACTAATACTTTCCATGAAAATTTAAGAACTTGACTAATAGCATTTGAGTAACATATATATAGTGGTTACACTATTTGACAAAAGGAGGATCTTCGTAACACGGTTTTGACAACCATATGGTTCATATCTAGATACTTAACATGTAACAACTATCACATTTTAAGAGGCTAAGGCCAACAACCATATGGTCCATATCTACGTACATAACATAGTAATAGCTAGCACATTTTAAGAGGCTGAGGGCCAACAACCACAACTATTTGCTGGAAGCAGCTTGATCACAGCGACTCGGCATCTCGTCAATGAAAAGGAAGAGCCCTCCTATGCCTTGATAGAGCATGAGTAGAACAGTTTCTCCAATTTTCCAATATGGATGCATTGCCACGACAAGCGAGAACTTGTTAATTTGAATGGTTCCATTTCTGCGGGAAATGCAGTACCTTGCAATCACTTTGGCGTTATTAGCAGGCACAAGTGTAATTCGACCACACCGGGAAAACAAACCACGAACTGCTTAGCGGGGAATTTCTGTTGAAATGTAGAATAAAAACCAATTTTAACATATTGTTGAAGATATATATAGTTTGTGAGCATCAACATTAAAATAAGACTTTTTACCAGCGTTTTGTGCACATAATTAATCTCATCCAAAATCCTGCGTTCATATGCTATGCTATCTCTGTCAGATTATCAACAAAGTTCACAACATGCTTCAAGTCCTTCCAGTGAAATTTGGTACACTTGGAAACATACAGATCGTTCACTATGCATCCAACATATCCTGCTTAAAAGGTGGAAAGATATTATTTATTCCAAAGATGGCAGAAGAATATATAGTGCGCATAATTTGGTAAATAGAATTTGTTATTGCCTAGGAACAGAGTTAGAAAATGAAATCACAATTGGTTGCTTAAATAGTGATCAATTAGTCAGAACAAATATTCCGATTTTGCTAAGTAATATGACATCATGGAGAAAGTTGAAAGGACACTAACCTCGATTAGACTTTCATCGGCTGATGACGTTGGGGAAGTAAACACCCATGTTAGTAAGACCAGGCTGTGGTGGATGCACTAGAATTTTATTGCCAGCTTTCAGTTCATAACACTTAGACATTTTTCTCCAAAGGTCCGCATTAAAATAGGAGTGACCATCTTTATCAAGTTTTACGCTAACCATCATTTTATGTCCATGTTGCATTGTCAATATGACATCCTAGGAGTCATCAACAAAGTAAAGCCCAAGATTTCCTTCTACTCCTGTTCTTGCAAAGCAAGGGATGTACTGCTTGAAATGAAAATTAAGATCGTAAATTACATATATTGAAATAATGTAGCAAGATGCAAATGTGGGAATAACAAATAGAACAGATCAATATATAGATGAAAGCAAAGTACAAATATATAATTAAAAATAGATAATGTAACAAAGATTTGATGCAAATATATAGATAATGTAGCAACAGACGGTATATGTTCACATATTTAGGCCATGCCGACCGTGGGAGGTTGAGATTGAGCATACCAAGCGCTCCTTGAAGTCATCCAGAATGGTGAGATAGAACTTCGTTTCCGACTGGCCACGACCACACTTGCCGGATTTATGCTCGCACTGTGGACAAATGAATGAACACCCATGAATCAGCTAGAACAAAAATGTTCCACGATGATTTCCGCTGGTTGATTAATGGCGACGGACGGAATGCGATAAGAGATGAGTGAATGTTTCGCTTAAGTTCATTATCTTATGATAGAGGCGGGGGTGTCCCGATCTTTCGATGAGATGATAACTATCGATTTGGTGGAGACGACTTTGACGATCCGACTACAAACGTGCACGACGTTGCGCCTTAGCAATCGCTAAACCAATCTCCTGAGGTTACTGACGATGCCGAAAGCACGGTCAGCCTGACCACGAAGGTCTATTCCTGTAAGCAATCGAAGAACGAGCAAGAATATGATAAAGCAATCTGAATATTGCAAATATATATGAGGTATTGATAATGGTGGGGATCCGGAAGCGGTCTTGGTCTGGTCGTTGGACACAAACGAAGTACACGAAGTTGCAATGGCTAACTTTTAACTAAACAAATCCCAAAGAAAAACTACTAGATGGATCTACTTATATAGGAGCAAGGTGATGAGGACATCAATACAATTGTTACACCCACAGCCCCTGCTGCTATACATACTGGACCAATTACTAGAGCTCGTGCACGCCAACTAAATTACCAGGTACTTTCGTTTCTTGGTAATGATTCTAATGTTCATGAGAATATGATGATGCCTAAATTGGATACATTTGTTTTGCTTACAAATGAAGGGCCTAGCTTGGAGAAGGATGAACATTGGAGCAAGAACAAGCATGGAGATGATGGCATGCGCAAGGGGAACAAGAACGGTGTTACAAGTGATGATTTCAGGACTTTGAAGCCACCATAATGGGTGCATGAAGCCTTGGACGAAATATACAAGATGTCACTTCATAAATTTCGTCCCGAGGCTATTTTAGGTGCTGCGTCACCTTATTATTGGGCCAGGCCCATGTAATTTCGAAATACATAAGTATAGGCTATTTTTAGAGTCCGTATGTGTGGGGAAACAAGAGATAGGGTTGATTTCGGACCCCTCCACCAAGGGCCACGAAATTCCCCCCCTCTTCCTCCATATATACAGCCCTTAGGGCATCGTTTAGACTTTGGGTTTTGTTTAGATTAAAAGTTCGCCATAGCTGCAACTTCGCGTACTTCGTTTGTGTTCAACGACCAGACAAAGGCGTCACAGAACCCCACCTTGATCAATAAAGCTTTCATCTTATATTCGCAATATCCAGATTGCAATCTTAGTTTCTTGCTTGTTCTTCGTTTGCTCGCAGGAAACAGACCCTCGTGGTCAGGTTGATCGTGCTCCGGCGTGGTCAATAACCTCTCGGAGTTGGTTTAGCGATTGCTAAGGCGCGACGTCCTCGCACGTTCGTAGTCGGATCGTCAAAGTCGACTTCCACCAAAGCGATATCCATCATCTCATCGAAAGACGAGACACCTTTGCCTCTATCAAGTGGTATCAGATTTCCAGGTTGCTCGGTGAGATTTTACAGTTTTTCATAGTTTAGATCGAGTCTGTTCTTCATACCTACAGTCCACGAAAAAGCCACAAAAAAAAATTAGGGTTAGTTCATCATATCCGAACCAATCTGAGCCTTTGCATAATCTTTTAAGGGTTTTGCTTTGTTGAATTTGCGGTTGCATCGTCGTGTCTAGTTGCTGGTCTTAGAGTCTAGTCTTTTAGAGTTTCGAGTTCTGGTCATAAGTTGTCACGCCGCCGCCGCACCATCATCATCGCCCCTGCCATCTACCACCACCGCTTATCCGCCACCGCTCCGAATCCGTATCCATATACCACCACCGATTCATATACCACCACCGATTCATATCCATATCCATATACTACCACCGCTACCACCACTGCTGCCATATACCACCACCATATATCCACCACCAATCCGAGTTCCTTGCATATTAGGTTTGTTTTCGAGATCCATCTAGATTCCGATTCGTGTTTCCTTGCCGGAGTAGGTTTCGGAAAAAAAAAGAGTCGGGTAGCCACGCTCCGTTTAGGCCCAAAATTTTTCGAAAACGCATTTTTCGAAAAAATTTCTGGCTATCCTATTTTTAGGTGTTTCTGAGTGTTTTGAGACAGGTGCCATTATAGGAAGTTTTTTTTGACCCGTTTCCAGTTTTTGGGTCCGGGCAGTCGAAAAAAAAAAATTGGTCGAAAAAATTTCGTGCCCATCCTGTCAGTTTGAGCTAGGAAGAGTTTTGAGACACTCGCCATTATAGTGATTTTTCGCAAAAAAAAAAGCAGCGCAAAAAAAAAGAGCGCAAAAAAAAAGAGCGAAAAAAAATATTCAGAGTGTGCTTTTCCCTTGTTTACGTGCCGCGCCGTGATTTTGTTAGTGTTCTAGGCTCGCGTCTCTAGCACAGTCTAGCCTAGGACCAGCACAGTACCGTCGTTGAGCGTTTATTCAACTTTGCATCTCTGAATTGATTATTGCTGACCCTTTTTGCTACCATATTATAAGCCTTCCCAGCTCCACATACATCTACGTCGTGCGTTTGACTCTCCCTGGTAATCGCTCTATCCAAGCTTTGAGAGTTTTTGACTACAACGGTTGCCGATCACCGCCTGCTGCTGGGTAAGAACTGGTAAGAATTTGATATTTGCTTGACGGATTTGTGACACCCACCACCACCACTTGTTCGTAGTCTGTAGGATCATATTCTTGTGTGTTTCTATTGCTGCTAACCATGCCAGGATCACAAGCCGACGAGATTGACTGGGAGAATTTATCGAACAAGGAGCTTCATGATAAGTTTCAGCAAATGATGACTGAACAGGTGCAAGATGTGCTGAACAATTTTGAAGAGGCCATGGAGAAGATCACTGGCTTTGAGAAGACGTTCGAAACAAAGCTCGATAACAAGTTTAATGAATTGCTCGCGCGTCTTCCACCACCACCACCCGCTGCACCTAACGCACCTCTCCAACAACAACAACAACAACGACTACCTCCACGTCGCGAAGCAGACCTCCGCCGAGCAAGCCGTGTTCCTCTTGCGTTTGGCCAAACTGTTGGTGCTGCTGTTGATACTTCTGTGGCTCCTGCTGCTGATGCGGAGGAGGATGATTATGTGGGAGATTATGAGGATGAGGTTGATCAAAATCAACACTACATGCAGCCACCTGTACCACCACCAGCAGGTCGACCTCAGGTATATATTCGTAATGGTAGGCCTGCACCACCACTTCAGGTACGAGATGATGTCCATATTCCTAAACTGAAATTGAATATTCCACCATTTGAGGGTAGATATGTTCCTGATATATATCTTACTTGGGAGTTAGAAACTGAACAACGATTTACATGTTTACAATATCCTGAGGAGAGACGAGTTGCTGCTGCCGTTTGTGCTTTCACTAGTTTTGCATGTGTATGGTGGTCTGAACATTGTAGATTATATCCTATTCCAACTACTTGGGCTGCTTTGAAAACTGCTATGCGTACGCGTTGGGTTCCACCATATTATCAACGTGAATTGCTTCAAAAATTGCAGCGTTTAAGACAAGGGAAAAATTCTGTAGAAGAATATTATCAGGAATTACAAACTGGCATCATTAGATGTGGTATTGTTGAGGAGAATGAAGCTATGCTTGCACGTTTTCTGGGTGGATTAAATAGAGAGATTCAGACCATTCTAGACTATAAGGAGTATACTAATATCACTCGTTTATTCCATCTTGCTTGTAAAGCTGAACGTGAAGTGCAGGATCGACAAGCATTGGGGCGAACTAACTTTTCTGCAGGCCGACCTTCATCATGGACACCACGTGCATCTTCTACTTCAACTACACCAGCACCTCCATCCGGTGCCACCTCCAGCCATGATACAAGAAAACAGGCACAACCACCATTATCTGCCAAGAGCGCACCTGCGGGGCCTCCACAGCGTTCTTCTTCTTCCATGGCATCAACAGGGCACACAAGTGATATTATTTGTCGTCGTTGTAAGGGAGGAGGTCATTATGCGAGAGAATGCAAATCTCCGCGTGTGATGATTGCTACCGCGGATGGTGGATATGAGTCTGCTAGTGACTATGATGAGGAGACTTTGGCTCTTATTACACGTGAAGAACATGGTGGAGATGATTCTGATCATGAGACGCAATACATGGCTCCTGAAGACGCTGACAGGTATGAATGTTTAGTTGCTCAACGTGTTTTGAGTGTGCAGGTCACACAAGCTGAGCAAAATCAGAGGCACAATTTGTTCCATACCAAGGGAGTTGTGAAGGAACGTTCTGTGCGCGTCATCATAGACGGAGGGAGCTGTAACAACCTGGCTAGCATGGAGATGGTGGAGAAGCTTTCTCTCACCACAAGACCACATCCACATCCTTACTACATCCAATGGTTCAACAACAGCGGCAAGGTTAAGGTAACACGTACTGTTCGTGTGCATTTTAGTATCTCTACATATGCTGATTATGTTGATTGTGATGTGGTACCTATGCAAGCATGTTCCTTATTACTTGGTAGACCATGGCAATTTGATAAAAATTCTGTACACCATGGTAGAAACAATCACTATACTCTTGTTCATAAGGATAAAAATATTACTTTGCTTCCTATGACTCCTGATTCCATTTTGAAAGATGATATTAATAGAGCTAATAAAGCACAACAGGAGAAGAATAAGAGTGAAAATCAGATTGTGGCAAAAGAATTTGAGCAACAAATGAAGCCTAATAATAAACCATCTAGTGTTGCTTCTGAAATTAAATTGAAAAGTGCATGTTTCTTTGCCACCAAATCTGATATTGATGAGCTAGATTTCAGCAAATCTGTTTGCTATGCTTTTGTGTGCAAAGATGATAGAGGCAGAGGTGTCCCGTCTTTCGATGAGAAGATGGATATCGCTTGGTGGAAGTCGACTTTGACGATTCGACTACGAACGTGCGAGGACGTCGCGCCTTAGCAATCGCTAAACCAACTTCGAGAGGTTATTGACCACGCCGGAGCACGATCAACCTGACCACGAGGGTCTGTTTCCTGCGAGCAAACGAAGAACAAGCAAGAAACTAAGATTGCAATCTGGATATTGCGAATATAAGATGAAAGCTTTATTGATCAAGGTGGGGTTCTGTGACGCCTTTGTCTGGTCGTTGAACACAAACGAAGTACGCGAAGTTGCAGCTATGGCGAACTTTTAATCTAAACAAAACCCAAAGTCTAAACGATGCCCTAAGGGCTGTATATATGGAGGAAGAGGGGGGGAATTTCGTGGCCCTTGGTGGAGGGGTCCGAAATCAACCCTATCTCTTGTTTCCCCACACATACGGACTCTAAAAATAGCCTATACTTATGTATTTCGAAATTACATGGGCCTGGCCCAATAATAAGGTGACGCAGCACCTAAAATAGCCTCAGGACGAAATTTATGAAGTGGCATCTTGTATATTTCGTCCAAGGCTTCATGCACCCATTATGGTGGCTTCAAAGTCCTGAAATCATCACTTGTAACTCCGTTCTTGTTCCCCTTGCGCATGCCATCATCTCCATGCTTGTTCTTGCTCCAATGTTCATCCTTCTCCAAGCTAGGCCCTTCATTTGTAAGCAAAACAAATGTATCCAATTTAGGCAGCATCATATTCTCATGAATATTAGAATCATTACCAAGAAACGAAAGTACCTGGTAATTTAGTTGGCGTGCACGAGCTCTAGTAATTGGTCCAGTATGTATAGCAGCAGGGGCTGTGGGTGTAACAATTATATTGATGTCCTCATCAACATGGCTCCTGAAGACGCTGACAGGTATGAATGTTTAGTTGCTCAACGTGTTTTGAGTGTGCAGGTCACACAAGCTGAGCAAAATCAGAGGCACAATTTGTTCCATACCAAGGGAGTTGTGAAGGAACGTTCTGTGCGCGTCATAATAGACGGAGGGGGCTGCAACAACTTGGCTAGCATGGAGATGTTGGAGAAGCTTTCTCTCACCACAAGACCACATCCACATCCTTACTACATCCAATGGTTCAACAACAGCGGCAAGGTTAAGGTAACACGTACTGTTCGTGTGCATTTTAGTATCTCTACATATGCTGATTATGTTGATTGTGATGTGGTACCTATGCAAGCATGTTCCTTATTACTTGGTAGACCATGGCAATTTGATAAAAATTCTGTACACCATGGTAGAAACAATCACTATACTCTTGTTCATAAGGATAAAAATATTACTTTGCTTCCTATGACTCTTGATTCCATTTTGAAAGATGATATTAATAGAGCTAATAAAGCACAACAGGAGAAGAATAAGAGTGAAAATCAGATTGTGGCAAAAGAATTTGAGCAACAAATGAAGCCTAATAATAAACCATCTAGTGTTGCTTCTGAAATTAAATTGAAAAGTGCATGTTTATTTGCCACCAAATCTGATATTGATGAGCTAGATTTCAGCAAATCTGTTTGCTATGCTTTTGTGTGCAAAGAAGCATTATTTTCATTCGAGGACGTGCCTTCCTCTTTGCCTCCTGCTGTCACTAACATTTTGCAGGAGTTCGCTGACGTTTTTCCACAAGACGTGCCACCGGGATTACCGCCTATTCGAGGGATTGAGCATCAGATTGACTTAATTCCCGGTGCTTCACTGCCAAACCGTGCACCATACCGTACCAATCCAGAGGAGACGAAGGAGATTATGCGTCAAGTACAAGAGCTTCTCGACAAAGGTTATATACGCGAATCCCTTAGTCCTTGTGCTGTTCCTATTATTCTAGTGCCCAAAAAGGATGGTACATCACGTATGTGTGTTGATTGTAGAGGCATTAATAATATTACTATTCGTTATCGTCATCCTATTCCTAGGCTAGATGATATGCTTGATGAATTGAGTGGCTCTACAATATTCTCCAAAGTTGATTTGCGTAGTGGCTACCATCAAATTCGTATGAAATTGGGAGATGAATGGAAAACAGCATTTAAAACTAAGTTTGGATTATATGAGTGGTTAGTCATGCCTTTTGGGTTAACTAATGCACCTAGTACTTTCATGAGATTAATGAACGAAGTTTTACGTGCTTTCATTGGACGATTTGTGGTAGTTTACTTTGATGACATATTGATTTATAGCAGATCTTTGGAAGAACATTTGGAACATTTACGTGCTGTTTTTATTGCTCTACGTGATGCACGTTTGTTTGGTAACCTTGGGAAGTGCAACTTTTGCACCGACCGAGTATCTTTTCTTGGCTATGTTGTTACTCTATAGGGAATTGAAGTTGATAAAGCCAAGATTGAAGCTATTGAGAGTTGGCCGCAGCCCAAAACGGTCACACAAGTGAGGAGTTTTCTTGGCCTCGCTGGATTCTATAGGCGTTTTGTGAGAGATTTCAGCACCATTGCTGCACCTCTCAATGAGCTTACAAAGAAAGATGTGCCTTTTCTTTGGGGTACTGCACAGGAAGAAGCCTTCACGGTATTGAAAGATAAGTTGACACATGCTCCTTTACTCCAACTTCCTGATTTTAATAAGACTTTTGAGCTTGAATGTGATGCTAGTGGAATTGGATTAGGAGGTGTGTTATTACAAGATGGCAAACCTGTGGCATACTTTTCTAAAAAATTGAGTGGGCCTAGTCTGCATTATTCTACTTATTATAAAGAATTATATGCTCTTGTTCGGACTTTAGAAACATGGCAACATTATTTATGGCCCAAAGAATTTGTTATACATTCTGATCATGAATCTTTGAAACATATTAAAAGTCAAGCTAAACTGAATTGTAGACATGCTAAATGGGTTGAATTCATTGAGACTTTCCCTTATGTCATTAAACACAAGAAGGGAAAAGAAAATGTTATTGCTGATGCATTGTCTCGTCGCTATACTATGCTTTCACAACTTGACTTCAAAATATTTGGTTTGGAGACCATCAAAGATCAATATGTGCATGATGCTGATTTTAAAGATGTAATGCAGAATTGTAAAGAAGGAAGAATGTGGAACAAGTTTGTTGTTAACGATGGATTTGTGTTTCGTGCTAACAAGCTATGCATTCCAGCTAGCTCCGTTCGTCCTTTGTTGTTGCAGGAGGCGCATGGAGGAGGATTAATGGGACACTTTGGCTAGAAGAAGACGGAGGACGTACTTGCTACACATTTCTTTTGGCCAAAGATGAGACGGGATGTTGAGCATTTTATTGCTCGCTGCACTACATGTCAAAAAGCTAAGTCACGACTCAATCCTCATGGTTTATATATGCCTTTGCCTGTACCTAGTGTTCCTTGGGAGGATATATCTATGGACTTTGTTTTAGGTTTACCTCGAACAAAGAAGGGGAGGGATAGCATATTTGTTGTCATGGATAGATTCTCGAAAATGGCACACTTTATACCATGTCATAAAAGCGATGATGCTGTTAATGTTGCTGATTTGTTCTTTCGTGAAATTATTCGCTTGCATGGTGTGCCAAATACTATTGTTTCAGATCGTGATACTAAATTTCTTAGCCACTTTTGGAGATGTTTATGGGCTAAGTTGGGGACTAAACTACTTTTTAGTACTACTTGTCACCCCCAAACTGATGGACAAACTGAAGTAGTCAATAGAACGTTGTCTACTATGCTTAGGGCTGTTTTGAAGAATAATAAGAAAATGTGGGAGGAATGCTTGCCTCATATTGAATTTGCTTATAATCGTTCATTGCATTCTACTACTAAGATGTGCCCTTTTGAAGTTGTGTATGGTTTCCTACCTCATCCACCTATTGATTTGTTGCCTCTTCCATCTTTGGAGAAGGTTAATTTTGATGCTAAACAACATGCTGAATTGATTTTAAAAATGCATGAGTTAACTAAGGAAAACATTGAGCGCATGAATGCTAAATATAAACTTGCTGGAGATAAGGGTAGAAAACATGTTGTGTTTGCACCTGGAGATCTTGTTTGGTTACATTTGCGTAAGGATAGATTTCCTGATTTGCGCAAATCAAAGTTAATGCCACGTGCTGATGGTCCCTTTAAGGTGTTAGAGAAAATAAATGATAATGCATATAAACTTGAGCTGCCTGCAGATTTTGGGGTTAGTCCCACTTTTAACATTGCAGATTTGAAGCCTTATTTGGGTGAGGAAGATGAACTTCCGTCGTGGACGACTTCATTTCAAGAAGGGGAGGATGATGAGGACATCAATACAATTGTTACACCCACAGCCCCTGCTGCTATACATACTGGACCAATTACTAGAGCTCGTGCACGCCAACTAAATTACCAGGTACTTTCGTTTCTTGGTAATGATTCTAATGTTCATGAGAATATGATGCTGCCTAAATTGGATATGATGAGGACATGACTACCTTGGATATGACCAAAAATATTGCATATATGCATATTTGTCAGGTGATTTCTAGTGCAAACTATTCAATAATCTATTTATGTTATCCTTGATACCACTTGATAGAGGCGGGGGTGTCTCGATCTTTCGATGAGATGATAACTATCGATTTGGTGGAGACGACTTTGACGATCCGACTACAAACGTGCACGACGTTGCGCCTTAGCAATCGCTAAACCAATCTCCTGAGGTTACTGACGATGCCGAAAGCACGGTCAGCCTGACCACGAAGGTCTATTCCTGCAAGCAATCGAAGAACGAGCAAGAATATGATAAAGCAATCTGAATATTGCAAATATATATGAGGTATTGATAATGGTGGGGATCCGGAAGCGGTCTTGGTCTGGTCGTTGGACACAAACGAAGTACACGAAGTTGCAATGGCTAACTTTTAACTAAACAAATCCCAAAGAAAAGCTACTAGATGGATCTACTTATATAGGAGCAAGGGGTGGCGGCCAAGGAGGTGGGAGGACGTCCCAAGGCAGCCTAAAACTAAATCTAGGTCGTACAAGGCCAATGGGCCCAAGTGGAGGTGATGTAACACCTTTGGACTTGTAGTTTGACTCGGATTCTGCTGCAGCATCAGATTGTTTCGTCCACAACTCAACGCTCCGGACGAATTTGAAGGTGATTCCAATTGGGTTGGAAAGTGCACGAAATCTAGTTTCCAACAAAAAAAGAATCACCCAATTCGGAGTCCGTATGAAAAACTTGTGTGCGTTTTGAGTCAGGTATGTCTGTGCAGTCCGAATCTGAATTCAGAACGTGAGAGACTTGGACTCTATCTTCTCTTGGGCCAAAAGTGACGTGAGAGAACTTTTTGGACAGCAAATGAACATCTCTTTCTTCCTTATCTTCATATGTAGATTGTACAAATGTCCCATACACCTGCAATTAGACAAAACACAAAAGTGTGTGAAGTATTTTTGTTCTGGATAACATAAATAGATTATTGAATAGTTTGCACTAGAAATCACCTTACAAATATGCATATATGCAATATTTTTGGTCATATCCAAGGTAGTCATGTCCTCATCATCCTCCCCTTCTTGAAAATAAAGCCGTCCTCGGCGTTGCTTAATCTGAAATGTGGTTAACAAAAGAGACAAGGTGTACATGTTGTATATGTATATGTCATCCATTTTTACTTCCCTTGATTTTTGCATATATGACACATGAATAGATGAGTAACTTGCATAGTTCATAAAATCTAAAGCCAAAAAATTAGCACAAGAAGTAGAAGGCATGAAAATATTGCAACTCAGTTTGCACATATAAGTGAAGCTCTTATTCATTTCAAAAGATTGACAATGTTCATCATTAAACCATCCCAACATTGGTGAATAAACCTTACTTGCATCAAATTTACATGCTACAACATGCTTAAATAAGCAAACATGCAATAAGTCATTCAACACAGAATCATCACCAAGATTAGAGGTCACATCAAAATGATTAAACATTGGTTCTTTTGCATCAATAGTTAATTCAATGGGTGCACTCAAAATTGTTGGTATTTTAGTTGTTTGATCACATGGCAAAGTCAAATTATCAACGTAGTCCTCTAAAATAGGTGGTGTGATCAAAATAGTGGGTAGCTCATCAGATGGTGCATTCAAATTGACAAGGCATTCATCATTCTCATGTAGAGATGGAAGATCAGTACCTTTGTCATTACCTCTTATGATCAACTCAGATGATGTAGCCACTCTCGGGGGCGATGTGTCACATGGTGGAGGTGATGTAGTCCTGACAACAACGGATGTGGTTGTCATAGTATGCCTAGTAGTTGAAGGAACAATCATATCAACTCTTGGAATGTGCACCGTGCGCTTGTTCTCCTCGTGGCCAACACGTCGTTTTATTTCCTGTTCAGCTTTGCAAGCAAGATGAAACAAATGGTCCATAGAATAACACTCTTCATGAATTAGTATCTCTTGAATATCACGGTTTAATCCTCCCCAAAATCTATCCATAAAATCATCTTCACTTTCTTCTAAAGAGGAATGCAACAAGGTAGTTTGTAAATCATCATAATATTTTGTTACAGTTTCACTACCTTGTTTTAAGTGTTGCAACTTCTTAATCATGTCACGAGTATAATAAGCAGGGACGAAAGTATGTCGCATGGCAAGTTTCAAATCATCCCAAGTAGTAGGTATATAATCAGGGTGTAACCGACAATATTCACTCAACCAAACCAAAGCACAACCAGTGAAAGAACCAACCGCAACCTTAACCTTTTTATGTTCATCGAAATTATGGGAAGCAAATATATTTTTTATGTCGAACTCCCATTCAATATATAAAGCAGGTTTAAAACGGCCATTAAATGGTGGTATAGATACATTAACCTGATCATGTGCATTTGGATGTTTGTGCACCTCTCGTGACGGTTGTGGTATTTGCAAAGGTGGTGGCACGTCTCCCGCGATCGACAAAGCCCATGAATTGACTCTGGATCCTGTCATGATTAGTAGAACAAGAAACAAAACCCAAAAATAATGTTCCTATAACTACTAGGATGTGGTGGTAAAACGCTCACAGTAAAGCAAATATCAATGTCTTACAAGTTCTTACCATGCAGCAGGCGATGATCGGCAACCAGCGGTGTCAAGTAACTCCGAATATTGAGTAAAGCGATTGCCAGGGGAGGGAAATATACACGGTGTAGAAATATGTGGAGCTGGGTTGGCTATATATGGTAGCAAAAGATTAGCAATAATCAATTCAAAGATGCAATGTTGAATAAACGCTCAACGACGGTACTGTGCTGGTCCTAGGCTAGACCGGACTAGAGACGCGAGCCTAGAACACTAATGAGGTCATGTTGTAGCACAACTAGCATCAATGAAGGATACTAAGTAGCTCTGGACAGCAAGATATAAGTGAAGATCACAACGGCAATAAAGATAATGAGGTGAAACAACAGCCAAGCAGGATATATCAACAACTTTGTCTCCAACTTTCCTCTGAAAAAGTTTGAGACAATTTTCTGATAAATTCTTTCAAAGAATGCTACTAATTCAAGCTTCCCAATGCAAAAAGAATCACTCAATTCCGAGTTGATATGAGGAGTCAAAGAATTCTGAAATTGGCCTGAAAAATTGGAACAAGCTGTGTTCACGAACTTCGAAGGGCAAAAAGACCTATTTAGAAGCCGATTTTGAGGTGTCAAATATTGAACTAGCTTCTGCAACTATTTAGATGCGGCTCGTCGCTATCTTCAATTTGAGTACTCACGGAGCCAAAACGGACTTCGTATGAGGAAGATACACCTGTTTTACTGAACAGTGCGCAAAACATATTCCAATCCGAATTCAGGTACGAGATTGATTCTAGATAGATCCAATTTTTTTTCTTCTCTCTTTTTTTTCTCACGCTTTTTTTTCTTTTTCTTCTCCCTCTTTTTCTTTTTTTTCTTTCCTTTTTTCTCTCTTTTTTTCTTTATCTTCTTTTTCTCCCTCTTTCCAAGACAAACTAGATAAGATGCAGATTTGGTCTGGCGAAGATGTGAGTGACCTCAACTATGATTATGACAATAAACAGTGCGTAGCACGTGGTGGAAATTGGTGGATGGGATGGTGGACAGCGGATGGGATAATGATGCAGCGGGTGCGTGACTAATGTGAACAGAACTCGAAACTCTAAAGGAACTAGACACTAAGACCAGCAACTCGACACGGCGATGCAACCGATAATTCAATAATGCAAACAATGAAAAGAAAATTGCAAAGGCTCAGTCTGGCTAGGACAAAGGATGAATAGATCTAACTTTTGTTTTGTGACTTTTTCTTGGACAATAGGTAAGAAAATAAATCTAATCTAGGAAAAACTGGAAATTCTCATCGAGCAACCTGAAAACTGATACCACTTGATACCACTTGATAGAGGCGGGGGTGTCCCGATCTTTCGATGAGATGATAACTATCGATTTGGTGGAGACGACTTTGACGATCCGACTACAAACGTGCACGACGTTGCGCCTTAGCAATCGCTAAACCAATCTCCTAAGGTTACTGACGATGCCGAAAGCACGGTCAGCCTGACCACGAAGGTCTATTCCTGCAAGCAATCGAAGAACGAGCAAGAATATGATAAAGCAATCTGAATATTGCAAATATATATGAGGTATTGATAATGGTGGGGATCCGGAAGCGGTCTTGGTCTGGTCGTTGGACACAAACGAAGTACACGAAGTTGCAATGGCTAACTTTTAACTAAACAAATCCCAAGGAAAAGCTAATAGATGGATCTACTTATATAGGAGCAAGGGGTGGCGGCCAAGGAGGTGGGAGGACGTCCCAAGGCAGCCTAAAACTAAATCTAGGTCGTACAAGGCCAATGGGCCCAAGTGGAGGTGATGTAACACCTTTGGACTTGTAGTTTGACTCGGATTCTGCTGCAACATCAGATTGTTTCGTCCACAACTCAACGCTCCGGACGAATTTGAAGGTGATTCCAATTGGGTTGGAAAGTGCACGAAATCTAGTTTCCAACAAAAAAAGAATCACCCAATTCGGAGTCCGTATGAAAAACTTGTGTGCATTTTGAGTCAGGTATGTCTGTGCAGTCCGAATCTGAATTCAGAACGTGAGAGACTTGGACTCTATCTTCTCTTGGGCCAAAAGTGACGTGAGAGAACTTTTTGGACAGCAAATGAACATCTCTTTCTTCCTTATCTTTATATGTAGATTGTACAAATGTCCCATACACCTGCAATTAGACAAAACACAAAAGTGTGTGAAGTATTTTTGTTCTGGATAACATAAATAGATTATTGAATAGTTTGCACTAGAAATCACCTGACAAATATGCATATATGCAATATTTTTGGTCATATCCAAGGTAGTCATGTCCTCATCAGGATACATTTGTTTTGCTTACAAATGAAGGGCCTAGCTTGGAGAAGGATGAACATTGGAGCAAGAACAAGCATGGAGATGATGGCATGCGCAAGGGGAACAAGAACGGAGTTACAAGTGATGATTTCAGGACTTTGAAGCCACCATAATGGGTGCATGAAGCCTTGGACGAAATATACAAGATGTCACTTCATAAATTTCGTCCCGAGGCTATTTTAGGTGCTGCGTCACCTTATTATTGGGCCAGGCCCATGTAATTTCGAAATACATAAGTATAGGCTATTTTTAGAGTCCGTATGTGTGGGGAAACAAGAGATAGGGTTGATTTCGGACCCCTCCACCAAGGGCCACGAAATTCCCCCCCTCTTCCTCCATATATACAGCCCTTAGGGCATCGTTTAGACTTTGGGTTTTGTTTAGATTAAAAGTTCGCCATAGCTGCAACTTCGCGTACTTCGTTTGTGTTCAACGACCAGACAAAGGCGTCACAGAACCCCACCTTGATCAATAAAGCTTTCATCTTATATTCGCAATATCCATATTGCAATCTTAGTTTCTTGCTTGTTCTTCGTTTGCTCGCAGGAAACAGACCCTCGTGGTCAGGTTGATCGTGCTCCGGCGTGGTCAATAACCTCTCAGAGTTGGTTTAGCGATTGCTAAGGCGCGACGTCCTCGCACGTTCGTAGTCGGATCGTCAAAGTCGACTTCCACCAAAGCGATATCCATCATCTCATCGAAAGACGGGACACCTTTGCCTCTATCACAAGGGGTGGCGGCCAAGGAGGTGGGAGGACGTCCCAAGGCAGCCTAAAACTAAATCTAGGTCGTACAAGGCCAATGGGCCCAAGTGGAGGTGATGTAACACCTTTGGACTTGTAGTTTGACTCGGATTCTGCTGCAGCATCAGATTGTTTCGTCCACAACTCAACGCTCCGGACGAATTTGAAGGTGATTCCAATTGGGTTGGAAAGTGCACGAAATCTAGTTTCCAACAAAAAAAGAATCACCCAATTCGGAGTCCGTATTAAAAACTTGTGTGCGTTTTGAGTCAGGTGTGTCTGTGCAGTCCGAATCTGAATCCAGAACGTGAGAGACTTGGACTCTATCTTCTCTTGGGCCAAAAGTGACGTGAGAGAACTTTTTGGACAGCAAATAAACATCTCTTTCTTCCTTATCTTCATATGTGGATTGTACAAATGTCCCATACACCTGCAATTAGACAAAACACAAAAGTGTGTGAAGTATTTTTGTTCTGGATAACATAAATAGATTATTGAATAGTTTGCACTAGAAATCACCTGACAAATATGCATATATGCAATATTTTTTGTCATATCCAAGGTAGTCATGTCCTCATCATCCTCCCCTTCTTGAAAATAAAGCCGTCCTCGGCGTTGCTTAATCTGAAATGTGGCTAACAAAAGAGACATGGTGTACATGTTGTATATGTATATGTCATCCATTTTTACTTCCCTTGATTTTTGCATATATGACACATGAATAGATGAGTAACTTGCATAGTTCATAAAATCTAAAGCCAAAAAATTAGCACAAGAAGTAGAAGGCATGAAAATATTGCAACTCAGTTTGCACATATAAGTGAAGCTCTTATTCATTTCAAAAGATTGACAATGTTCATCATTAAACCATCCCAACATTGGTGAATAAACCTTACTTGCATTAAATTTACATGCTACAACATGCTTAAATAAGCAAACATGCAATAAGTCATTCAACACAGAATCATCACCAAGATTAGAGGTCATATCAAAATGATTAAACATTAGTTCTTTTGCATCAATAGTTAATTCAATGGGTGCACTCAAAATTGTTGGTATTTCAGTTGTTTGATCACATGGCAAAGTCAAATTATCAACGTAGTCCTCTAAAATAGGTGGTGTGATCAAAGTAGTGGGTAGCTCATCAGATGGTGCATTCAAATTGACAAGGCATTCATCATTCTCATGTAGAGATGGAAGATCAGTACCTTCGTCATTACCTCTTATGATCAACTCAGATGATGTAGCCACTCTCGGGGGGCGATGTGTCACATGGTGGAGGTGATGTAGTCCTGACAACAACGGATGTGGTTGTCATAGTATGCCTAGTAGTTGAAGGAACAATCATATCAACTCTTGGAATGTGCACCGTGCGCTTGTTCTCCTCGTGGCCAACACGTCGTTTTATTTCCTGTTCAGCTTTGCAAGCAAGATGAAACAAATGGTCCATAGGATAACACTCTTCATGAATTAGTATCTCTTGAATATCACGGTTTAATCCTCCCCAAAATCTATCCATAAAATCATCTTCACTTTCTTCTAAAGAGGAATGCAACAAGGTAGTTTGTAAATCATCATAATATTTTGTTACAGTTTCACTACCTTGTTTTAAGTGTTGCAACTTCTTAATCATGTCACGAGTATAATAAGCAGGGACGAAAGTATGTCGCATGGCAAAGTTTCAAATCATCCCAAGTAGTAGGTATATAATCAGGGTGTAACTGACAATATTCACTCCACCAAACAAAAGCATAACCAGTGAAAGAACCAACTGCAACCTTAACCTTTTTATGTTCATTGAAATTATGGGAAGCAAATATATTTTTTATGTCGAACTCCCATTCAATATATAAAGCAGGTTTAAAACGGCCATTAAATGGTGGTATAGATACATTAACCTGATCATGTGCATTTGGATGTTTGTGCACCTCTCGTGACGGTTGTGGTATTTGCAAAGGTGGTGGCACGTCTCCCGCGATCGACAAAGCCCATGAATTGACTCTAGATCCTGTCATGATTAGTAGAACAAGAAACAAAACCCAAAAATAATGTTCCTATAACTACTAGGATGTGGTGGTAAAACGCTCACAGTAAAGCAAATATCAATGTCTTACAAGTTCTTACCATGCAGCAGGCGGTGATCGGCAACCAGCGGTGTCAAGTAACTCCGAATATTGAGTAAAGCGATTGCCAGGGGAGCGTACGTATACACGGTGTAGAAATATGTGAAGCTGGGTTGGCTATATATGGTAGCAAAAGATTAGCAATAATCAATTCAAAGATGCAATGTTGAATAAACGCTCAACGACGGTACTGTGCTGGTCCTAGGCTAGACCGGACTAGAGACGCGAGCCTAGAACACTAATGAGGTCACGTCGTAGCACAACTAGCATCAATGAAGGATACTAAGTAGCTCTGGACAGCAAGATATAAGTGAAGATCACAACGGCAGTAAAGATAATGAGGTGAAACAACAGCCAAGCAGGATATATCAACAACTTTGTCTCCAACTTTCCTCTGAAAAAGTTTGTGCCGATTTTTTTGTTTTTTTTTCTTCTCTTTTTTTTCCTCACACTTTTTTTTTCTTTCTCTCCTTTTTTTCTCTCTGACTTTTTTTTCTCCTTTTTTTTCTCGTTTTTCTCTCTCTTTTTTTCTCCCTCTTTCCAAAACAAACTAGATAAGATGCAGATTGGATCAAGTGAAGATGTGAACAATCTCAACTATTATTATGACAATGAATGGTGGGTAGCACGTGGTGGAAATTGATGGATGGGTGGTGGACAGCGGAAGAGATAATGATGCAGCGGTGGCGTGACTAATGTGAACAGAACTCGAAACTCTAAACGAACTAGACACTAAGACCAGCAACTCGACACGACGATGCAACCGATAATTCAACTATGCAAGCAATGAAAAGAAAATTGCAAAGGCTCAGACTGGCTTGGACCAAGGATGAATAGATCTAACTCTTTTTTGTGGCTTTTTCTTGGACAATAGGTAAGAAAATAAATCTAATCTAGGAAAACTGGAAATTCTCACCGAGCAACCTGAAAACTGATACCACTTGATAGAGGCGGGGTGTCCCGATCTTTCGATGAGATGATAACTATCGATTTGGTGGAGACGACTTTGACGATCCGACTACAAACGTGCAACGACGTTGTGCCTTAGCAATCGCTAAACCAACTCCGAGAGGTTATTGACCACGCTGGAGCACGATCAACCTGACCACGAAGGTCTATTCCTGCAAGCAATCGAAGAACGAGCAAGAATATGATAAAGCAATCTGAATATTGCGAATATATATGAAGTATTGATAATGGTGGGGATCCGTAAGCGGTCTTGGTCTGGTCGTTGGACACAAACGAAGTACACGAAGTTGCAATGGCTAACTTTTAACTAAACAAATCCCAAAGAAAAGCTACTAGATGGATCTACTTATATAGGAGCAAGGGGTGGCGGCCAAGGAGGTGGGAGGACGTCCCAAGGCAGCCTAAAACTAAATCTAGGTCGTACAAGGCCAATGGGCCCAAGTGGAGGTGATGTAACACCTTTGGACTTGTAGTTTGACTCGGATTCTGCTGCAGCATCAGATTGTTTCGTCCACAACTCAACGCTCCGGACGAATTTGAAGGTGATTCCAATTGGGTTGGAAAGTGCACGAAATCTAGTTTCCAACAAAAAAAGAATCACCCAATTCGGAGTCCGTATGAAAAACTTGTGTGCGTTTTGAGTCAGGTATGTCTGTGCAGTCCGAATCTGAATTCAGAACGTGAGAGACTTGGACTCTATCTTCTCTTGGGCCAAAAGTGACGTGAGAGAACTTTTTGGACAGCAAATGAACATCTCTTTCTTCCTTATCTTCATATGTAGATTGTACAAATGTCCCATACACCTGCAATTAGACAAAACACAAAAGTGTGTGAAGTATTTTTGTTCTGGATAACATAAATAGATTATTGAATAGTTTGCACTAGAAATCACCTTACAAATATGCATATATGCAATATTTTTGGTCATATCCAAGGTAGTCATGTCCTCATCATCCTCCCCTTCTTGAAAATAAAGCCGTCCTCGGCGTTGCTTAATCTGAAATGTGGTTAACAAAAGAGACAAGGTGTACATGTTGTATATGTATATGTCATCCATTTTTACTTCCCTTGATTTTTGCATATATGACACATGAATAGATGAGTAACTTGCATAGTTCATAAAATCTAAAGCCAAAAAATTAGCACAAGAAGTAGAAGGCATGAAAATATTGCAACTCAGTTTGCACATATAAGTGAAGCTCTTATTCATTTCAAAAGATTGACAATGTTCATCATTAAACCATCCCAACATTGGTGAATAAACCTTACTTGCATCAAATTTACATGCTACAACATGCTTAAATAAGCAAACATGCAATAAGTCATTCAACACAGAATCATCACCAAGATTAGAGGTCATATCAAAATGATTAAACATTGGTTCTTTTGCATCAATAGTTAATTCAATGGGTGCACTCAAAATTGTTGGTATTTCAGTTGTTTGATCACATGGCAAAGTCAAATTATCAACGTGGTCCTCTAAAATAGGTGGTGTGATCAAAGTAGTGGGTAGCTCATCAGAAGGTGCATTCAAATTGACAAGGCATTCATCATTCTCATGTAGAGATGGAAGATCAGTACCTTTGTCATTACCTCTTATGATCAACTCAGATGATGTAGCCACTCTCGGGGGCGATGTGTCACATGGTGGAGGTGATGTAGTCCTGACAACAACGGATGTGGTTGTCATAGTATGCCTAGTAGTTGAAGGAACAATCATATCAACTCTTGGAATGTGCACCGTGCGCTTGTTCTCCTCGTGGCCAACACGTCGTTTTATTTCCTGTTCACCTTTGCAAGCATGATGAAACAAATGGTCCATAGGATAACACTCTTCATGAATTAGTATCTCTTGAATATCACGGTTTAATCCTCCCCAAAATCTATCCATAAAATCATCTTCACTTTCTTCTAAAGACGAATGCAACAAGGTAGTTTGTAAATCATCATAATATTTTGTTACAGTTTCACTACCTTGTTTTAAGTGTTGCAACTTCTTAATCATGTCACGAGTATAATAAGCAGGGACGAAAGTATGTCGCATGGCAAGTTTCAAATCATCCCAAGTAGTAGGTATATAATCAAGGTGTAACCGACAATATTCACTCCACCAAACCAAAGCATAACCAGTGAAAGAACCAACCGCAACCTTAACCTTTTTATGTTCATTGAAATTATGGGAAGCAAATATATTTTTTATGTCGAACTCCCATTCAATATATAAAGCAGGTTTAAAACGGCCATTAAATGGTGGTATAGATACATTAACCTGATCATGTGCATTTGGATGTTTGTGCACCTCTCGTGACGGTTGTGGTATTTGCAAAGGTGGTGGCACGTCTCCCGCGATCGACAAAGCCCATGAATTGACTCTGGATCCTGTCATGATTAGTAGAACAAGAAACAAAACCCAAAAATAGTGTTCCTATAACTACTAGGATGTGGTGGTAAAACGCTCACAGTAAAGCAAATATCAATGTCTTACAAGTTCTTACCATGCAGCAGGCGGTGATCGGCAACCAGCGGTGTCAAGTAACTCCGAATATTGAGTAAAGCGATTGCCAGGGGAGCGTACGTATACACGGTGTAGAAATATGTGGAGCTGGGTTGGCTATATATGGTAGCAAAAGATTAGCAATAATCAATTCAAAGATGCAATGTTGAATAAACGCTCAACGACGGTACTGTGCTGGTCCTAGGCTAGACCGGACTAGAGACGCGAGCCTAGAACACTAATGAGGTCACGGCGTAGCACAACTAGCATCAATGAAGGATACTAAGTAGCTCTTGACAGCAAGATATAAGTGAAGATCACAACGGCAGTGAAGATAATGATGAAAAACAACTGCCAAGCAGGATATACAACAACTCTCTCTCCAACTTTCCTCTTGAAAAGTTTGAGACAAATTTCTGATAAATTCTTTCAAAGAATGCTACTAACTCAAGCTTTCCAATGCAAAAAGAATCACTCAATTCCGAATTGATATGAGGAGTCAAAGAATTCTAAAACTGGCCTGAAAAATTGGAACAAGTTGTGTTCACGAACTTCGGAGGGCAAAAAGACCTATTTAGAAGCCGATTTTGAGGTGTCAAATATTGAACTAGCTTCTGCAACTATTTAGATGCGACTCGTCGCTATCTTCAATTTGAGTACTTACGGAGCCAAAACGGACTTCGTATGAGGAAGATACACCTGTTTTACTGAACAGTGCGCAAAACAGATTCCAATCCGAATTCAGTAGATAGATCCAATTTTTTTTTCTCTCTTTTTTTTTCTCACGCTTTTTTTCTTTTTCATCTCCCTCTTTTTCTTTTTTTTTCTTTCCTTTTTTCTCTTTTTTTTTTCTTTATCTTCTTTTTCTCCCTCTTTCCAAGACAAACTAGATAAGATGCAGATTCGATCAGGCGAAGATGTGAGTGACCTCAACTATGATTATGACAGTGCGTAGCACGTGGTGGAAATTGGTGGATGGGATGGTGGACAGCGGATGGGATAATGATGCAGCGGCTGCGTGACTAATGTGAACAGAACTCGAAACTCTAAAGGAACTAGACAGTAAGACCAGCAACTCGACACGGCGATGCAACCGATAATTCAATAATGCAAACAATGAAAAGAAAATTGCAAAGGCTCAGTCTGGCTAGGACAAAGGATGAATAGATCTAACTTTTGTTTTGTGGCTTTTTCTTGGACAATAGGTAAGAAAATAAATCTAATCTAGGAAAACTGGAAATTCTCACCGAGCAACCTGAAAACTGATACCACTTGATAGAGGCGGGGGTGTCCCGATCTTTCGATGAGATGATAACTATCGACTTGGTGGAGACGACTTTGACGATTCGACTACAAACGTGCACGACGTTGCGCCTTAGCAATCGCTAAACCAATCTCCTGAGGTTACTGACGATGCCGAAAGCACGGTCAGCCTGACCACGAAGGTCTATTCCTGCAAGCAATCGAAGAACGAGCAAGAATATGATAAAGCAATCTGAATATTGCAAATATATATGAGGTATTGATAATGGTGGGGATCCGGAAGCGGTCTTGGTCTGGTCGTTGGACACAAACGAAGTACACGAAGTTGCAATGGCTAACTTTTAACTAAACAAATCCCAAAGAAAAACTACTAGATGGATCTACTTATATAGGAGCAAGGGGTGGCGGCCAAGGAGGTGGGAGGACGTCCCAAGACAGCCTAAAACTAAATCTAGGTCGTACAAGGCCAATGGGCCCAAGTGGAGGTGATGTAACACCTTTGGACTTGTAGTTTGACTCGGATTCTGCTGCAGCATCAGATTGTTTCGTCCACAACTCAACGCTCCGGACGAATTTGAAGGTGATTCCAATTGGGTTGGAAAGTGCACGAAATCTAGTTTCGAACAAAAAAAGAATCACCCAATTCGGAGTCCGTATTAAAAACTTGTGTGCGTTTTGATTCAGGTGTGTCTGTGCAGTCCGAATCTGAATCCAGAACGTGAGAGACTTGGACTCTATCTTCTCTTGGGTCAAAAGTGACGTGAGAGAACTTTTTGGACAGCAAATAAACATCTCTTTCTTCCTTATCTTCATATGTGAATTGTACAAATGTCCCATACACCTGCAATTAGACAAAACACAAAAGTGTGTGAAGTATTTTTGTTCTGGATAACATAAATAGATTATTGAATAGTTTGCACTAGAAATCACCTGACAAATATGCATATATGCAATATTTTTTGTCATATCCAAGGTAGTCATGTCCTCATCATCTTATCCACGAGAAAAATCAACGGGCCAATCCCACAGAAAACCCTAGTCGACCAGAGTCTAGAATGTCGGTGCAGATAGGCGGCGGAAAGCGGTAGGGGCGAAATCTCGTGCTGTTTGGAGCGTGACCTCTGCCCGCCAACAACAGTGTTATCGAGCATAGGGTGGCCGCCGCGATAGAAGTTGATGAGGTGTAGAGTTGCGGAGGAATCCGTGGCAAGTGGGTGGGGACAAAGGGGGCGAGGGTTTTCTTTTTCCTTGTGCATGTGTGAGTGAGCACACACAGTTCGTAGAGGCGATGGAGATGAATTGTGTGCGATAGTAAATCACCAAGATTGAACGGAATCCAAATTTCCTGTGACCTTTGTCCATGAGTTTTTTTTCTACGATGAACATAAACCCTGCTAATCACCGTGTTCAAATTTGGCACTTTTCTAGGTTCATTTACAATATTTAGGGGATTATGTACATTTTCTAGGCATTAATGCACGCAATTGAAATTCAAACAATCGGAAAAGGTGCATGAGAACGGTCTAGAAAACCATGGTCGTGCTATTTAGTAATTTTTCATGCCTTTTACACGGAATGGGAAGATATTTCAAGGGAATGTGTGGCAATAGTCAACCAAAACGCATCATTTATTGGCTTAGCAACTATAGAAAAATGAAATACGTGCTTGAAAAACATGACGCCTAGCATGGTGCCATCATGGAATGGCCTCAGCAGGCCCTGGTTAAAAGCTGAGAAGGTTTGATTAATGTCGTCATGCACGCCCTTCACAAATCGAACCATCATTGAGGAAGTTCCATGCTTTCGAGAGGGAAATCACCAAGATTGAAGGGAATCCAAATTTCCATCCTAGTTTGTCATTCAATTTCTTCCAATGATTAACATACTGCCTCAGATGTAACGTGTTCAAATTTGACATTTTTCCGGGCTCATTTACCATATTTAGGGGATTACTTGCATTTTCTAGGAATTAATGCACATAATTCAAATTTGAACTATCAGTGCATGAAAAGGTGCACAAGAATGGTCTGGAAAACCATCCTCATGCTATTTAGTTCATTCTCATGCCTTTTACAAGGAATGGGCAGATATTTCAAGGAAATGTGTGGCAATAGTTAACCATAAACACGTCATTTACTGGGTTAACAACTATACAAAAATGAAATACATTCTTGGAAAACATGATGCCTGGCGTGGTGCCATGGTATGGCATCATCGTGCCCTGGTAAAAATTTGAGAATGTTTTCCTTATGTCGTCATGCACGCCTTTCATAAATCGAACCATCACCGAGGAAGTTCCAAGGTTTCGAGGGGGAAATCACCAAGATTGAAGGGGGATCCAAATTTCCTTTGACTTTGTCCATGATTTTTTCTCTATGATGAACATACACCCTACAAATCACCACGTTCAAATTTGACACTTTTCCGTGTTCATTTACCATATTTAGGGGATTATTTGCATTCTCTAGGCATTAATTCACATAATTCAAATTCGAACAATCGGTGCATGAAAAGGTGCACAAGAACAGTCTGGAAAACCATCCTCGTGCCATTTAGTAAATTCTCATGCCTTTTACAAGGAATGAACAGATATTTCGAGGAAATTTGTGGCAACAGTCAACCATAAACGCGTTGTTTACTGGGTAACAACTATACAAAAAATGAAATAAATGCTTGAAAAACATGACGCCTGGCATGGTGCCATGGTATGGCCTCACCATGCCCTGGTAAAAATTGAGAATGTTATCCTTATGTTTTCATGTACGCCTTTCATAAATCAAACCATCACCGAGGAAGTTTCATGGTTTTGAGAGGGAAATCACCAAGATTGAAGGGGGATCCAAGTTTCCTTTGTCCTTTGTCCATGAGTTTTTTTTCTAAGATGAACATACACCTTGCAAATCACCACGTTCAAATTTGACACTTTTCCGTGTTCATTTACCATATTTAGGGGATTATGTGCATTTTCTAGGTATGAATGCACATGATTCAAGTTCAAACAATCGATGCATGAAAGGGTGCACAAGAATGGTCTGGAAAATGATGCCCGTGCCATTTAGTAAATTCTCATGCCTTTTACAAGGAATGGACAGATATTTCGATGAAATGTGTGGCAATAGTCAATCACAAACGTTTGTTTATTGGGTTTTCAACTATAGAAAAATTGAAATAAATGATAGAAAAACATGACACCTGGCATGGTGCCATGGTATGACCTCACCATGCCCAGGTGAAAATTTGAGAAGGTTTGGCTTATGTAGTCATGCGCGCCCTTCACAAATCGAACCATCGCGAGGGAAGTTCCATGCTTTCGGGAGGGAAATCACAAAAATTGAAGGGGAATCCAAATTTTCTTTGTTCTTTGCCCTGGAGTTTTTTTCTTGGAAGAACATACACCCTGCTGTGGCACCCCGATCCGCATGGAGGAGGGGGCCTTCGCATGTCAGCCCATGATAACACCTGACACATGACAGGTCCATGATACAACATTCCAGGTACAAGAATAATCATCAAATACATGTGTATATGATTACATCACTGATGAATACAATTATCCGGCATAGCCCTAAGGCTATTTAAATGGCGGCGGAAGTCTATTTAAATGGCGGCGGAAGTCTTGGTTTGGCAACATATCGACTCTGGCTGGGCTCCGCAACTCACAGGACTAGCAAGATTACGGCCTAGCGCGACCAAACACACGAACAATCTGGGCACGACCTACAAAACTAGCATGACATGCCAGGTCAGTACATTGAATGTACTTACAAGACAACCAAATACATAGCATCCAAACAAACAAATGACAAAGCAAGAACCAAGCGCATGTAATAATCTACTTCATCACAATTCCTAAGCATGGCATGAAATTTACTAGAGACATAAGTCAAGCTAAACATCAACATCATGACATCTACTAGCATGGCAATACATGACATACCAAACTTACTTCTAGCATGGCAGCAGTAAACATAGCATCGCATCTCAATCATAACATGATATTTCAAAACATGGCATAATCTAGCATTTCAATCAAAACATGACATAAGTTCAATCAAAACACGGCATGGCATCATGAAACTATGTTGAAAATAAACTACCAGTCATACCAATGCAGACATAACAGGTTAACTTTATGCAACCATATCAGGTTTTGCCATGGCTCTTTAAATGCAAATAACAACATGGTACTCATGCAATGCAACCAAACTTGTGCATTGAGTCCCTCGGACTCTCTTACCAATGGGTTACCTTGTAACCAAATGGTGATCATTCACAAATCACAAACGGAACCACACTTGGTTCAACACTCGCCGATACCTCATCTCGTGATCATATCAACACATCACCGTGACTTCTCACGATTATCTCACAGTCCAAGTCACCACATTATTTATTACATGTTATTCATCAATTTAGTTATTTCCGGTTTATCCTCCATTTCGACCAAGACCCGATAGTGTGACCTACTATGAACTTGTGCCCATGACCGAGGACGCGGCTATCGATAGACTTAACACACACTCTACAGAGGTAGCACACTGTACCCACACCACGGAACCCATGGCCTCGCACTCCCATTCGGGTGGACCAACGGTGTTCCAACATGGATCTACTTCCATGACACTCTCCCGGCCACTCCGACCAACTCCCGTTTTTGGGTTCTTTCCTGGGTGGCCCCGTGCCTACCAAAGGCTCAAAACGACCATCGTCGTGGCAATACAAAAACGGTCCCAAACGGGGACAAAGCATGGAAAACAACTCGGGCACACAAGGTTTATGTCCGCCTACCTGATCAGGGTAGGACGCACCCATAACCTTCCCTCGTTGGAGGCACCGACAAGAGATATGACAATAGACCGCATTAGGGCCCTTCCCATAAAAGGCAAATGCGGTTGCACTGGAAAAAGCTCGATTTGGTGGCACTATGACTCGATCCCATCGATGACGTAGGAGGTTTATTATTATGTCATACTATTATCTTCTCCACCATCATCAACATTATGAGCATATTTAACAAGAATGCAAAAAATGAGCTTGCAGCATAGATATGCATTAACAAATACCAAGCTTCTCAAGTGAACAGCTATAGCATGTGAAACATGGCAATACCAGGTACTAGCATATTAACAAGGTAACATAATCATCATGGCATCAAGACTACTTACATGAATCAAAACAAAGGCATGGTATTACCAACAATGACATCCAACTAGAATGTCGAAAGATATCCTGAAAGCACAAGCATCCATGGCACACAACACCAACATATATCATGACTGAAATAACGGCAGGCAAAACAAGCTAGAAACTACTATAACTAAACACACACGAGGTGCAAGCAAAGTCAACATGCAAGTTCGGGGCTCATGATAAGATGTTGGCTTGCCTGGGGGTCGATGGATACTCTGGGAATGAGTGCAGTCAACTCGCGAAAAAATTTGCCGGAGAACGGGTCACTCTCAGAGAGGCTAAATTAGGGCAAGGACAAAAAGGGCATTTTCAGGATATGCCAACATAAAGAAAATAGTCCCATCAAACAGATCTCGGCGAATAGAGAACGCGAGCATTGGAATCACCTCAATCAGAGTCATGGTTGAAAAGTTGTGGCCGTTCACTTTTTAGGCAGAAAAGTGGCTTAAACAGTGAACGTTTACAATTTAGCCTTTTCGGCGGGCGGGGGCTGAAAAACAGAAAAAACGCCTTTTTTGAAATACACTTCCAGATCAGTGAAAACGTACTTTGATTCAAAGAGGCACGAAAATACACTTTAGGAGAACTGAAGATGCAATCCAGTGGATTACGCCTCCACTTATCCACGTCTGCGTACCTGGTCAACGGGGTTGTTAGGCTGGCAGGTATCGTCCACAAGCGGTGGCGCCCGCCTGGCCTGGCTTCTTCTTCCTCCCACTCGACGGCGCGACCGATCGAGGCAGATGGCCGCCTTGACGGCAACTATCGGTGACTCCCGCCACCATTCGCGACCGGCGACGTACCCAGATGCTCAGGTAGGAGGGGCGCATCTCGCGGTGATCTCAGTTGCTTGCGAGGAGCACCGTAGAAGGAGCAGCGCAACCCATGGCGTAGAGGGGCTTCGGCCACCAGAGGACATGGAGCTACGGTGGTGGAGAGGAGGGGCTGGGGCTACGGGGGGACCCGCAGGGCACTGGGGAAGGCAGTGGTGGTGAGGAACGGGAGGGAGGGGCTTGGCTTTGCCGGAATCGGGCAGGACCCGAGGCTGCGTCCATGGAATGGTGGGGGTCGGGGAACGGCTCCACGACGAAGTGGAGTGCTCAGGGAGGTGTAGAGGAGGGAGTGGGAGCCACTGATGAGCTCCAGAAGGTCGAGGGAAGGCTATATATAGTCGGGGCAAGAGCACCCGCGCCAGTCGCCGCCGAGCGAGCCCGGCCAAGGCTCTGCTGGCTGCAGGGCTCACGGGGAGGAGTGGGAAGGCAACGAGGGGGATGCGGACGACGCGCATGAGCTCACGGAGTCGGGCAACGCTTGAGCGAGGAAGACGACGATGGCCATGGGGCTCACTGTTCAGTCGTTGGAACGCCTTGCCGGAGAAGAACACGGAGGGGGAGAGGGGTCCAGGGGAACGGCGATGGCGATGCCGAGCTACCGGACACGCGGGGATGAACCCAATCCGGCCGTAGCGGCTCTGCCATCACCAACAGTGGCTAGACCACCGATTTGGCCGACATTGCCCATGGTCACCACCGACAGAGCACGCTCTGGCTTCCTTCGCGATGCCAGCTCATGTGTACAACATAGACCATCCAAGGTAGAGTATTACTACGGTAAAGAAATGATCAAAGACAAGGGAGCTGAATAAACTGAGCCTCACAAGTTTGTTGTAGCAAACTTGACCACATTCTAGAGATTAAACCATAGGGGTTAAGCAGTAAACTGGTTGTCTGGGAGGCTTAGGGTAGTAAGGACAGTCCTGGGTATTATGAGGCCATAAGGATAAGAATTTAGCATAGTTGCTTTGCAACTGCTAAATTAGGTCCAGAAACAAAATGAGGAAGAAGCACTCACTAGGAGTGTTGGCTAGGGCTACCACTAGGCAAATCTTGATGATTTGGACATATATAGATGATGTAAAAAGATCATACCAAATGGACTTGCCAAAATGGTACTTGTTTCGCAAGCATCTCTTCTGTCCAGAAACTTGGAAAAATTCTAGGAAAATATTGGCTAACTGAACTGAGCCACAATATTGTGGAGGTGGATCATATGGATAGGAGAAGGCTTGGGAATATTTTCAGCCATAATGGAGCAAGATAAAATATACTTGCTTCACAAACTGAAAATTTGGACAAAAACCTAGAATTGCTCCTGTGCTCACATAGCTCAATGAAATGATCTGAATTTAGGTGGAGGGTAATGATTTGGGATATTTGAGAAGTGGAAAAGTTTCATCCCAATTGGAAAATCTATGAAGGTACTTCCTTCACAAAGTTGCAATCTGGTTAGAAACTTTAAAAAATTGCACAGGGAGCTAGGATGAAGGGATTGAGCTCTTTTTGGGTACCCATGGGTGATTCATCAATGTTAATCACCCTGCCAAATTGCAGCTCAATTGGAATTAGAAATAAAGAACTTCCTTTGCAAAATTTCAGAGAAGGCAGAAATTTGCATTGGATCATGTGCCCAATTTTTGAACTATGGAACATGGAATAAGCATGGAACTAGTGATTATATAGCAAGGACAAGCTCCACAATTTATGTGTTCTCTGCTATAAAAATGTTAGTTCCTTTATAAAGTGGCAGAAATGAAATGTTGGCATTAAATAAGAAAAGGCAATTTTCCTTATTTAATTATGGCCAATATCTTTGCCAGAGCTGGGATTAGGAATAAATATCAACTCCACCCACTTTCATGAATTTAGGAGGTGACTAGATATGCCTTTGCATTTTTATTCCTCAGAAAAGACAAGGAAATGAATAAATCACAATTCAAAAATATTGCATGGGACTTGGAAATATTTTTGCATATCCACGGTTTATGATAGAGGCGAGTGTCCCGATCTTTCGATGAGATGATAACTATCGATTTGGTGGAGTAGAATTTGACGATCCGACTACAAACGTGCACGATGTTGCGCCTTAGCAATCGCTAAACCAACTTCGAGAGGTTATTGACAATGCCGGAGCATAATCAACCTGACCACGAAGGTCTATTCCTGCAAGCAATCGAAGAACAAGCAAGAATATGATAAAAGAAATATGAATATTGTGAATATAGATGAAGTATTGATAAAGGTGGGGATCCTAAAGTGGTCTTGGTCTGGTCGTTGGACACAAACGAAGTACACGAAGTTGCAATGGCTAACTTTTAACTAAACAAATCCCAAGGGAAAAGCTACTAGACGGATCTACTTATATAGGAGCAAGGGGTGGCAGCCAAAGAGGTGGAAGGACGTCCCAAGGCAGCCTAAAACTAACCCTAGGTCGTACAAGGCCAATGGGCCCAAGTGGAGGTGACGTAACACCTTTGGACTTGTAGTTTGACTCGGATTATGCTGCATCATCAGATTGTTTCGTCCATAACTCAACGCTCCGGATGAATTTGAAGGTGAATCCAATTGGGTTGGAAAGTGCACGAAATCTATTTTCCAACAAAAAACAAATCACCCAATTTGGAGTCCGGATGAAAATGTTATTGATGTTTTGAGTCAGGTATGTTTGTGCAGTCCGAATCTGAGTCCAGAACGTGAGAGACTTGGACTCTATCTTCTCTTGGCCCAAAAGTGACGTGAGAGAACTTTTTGGACAGAACCTAAACTTCTCCTTTTCCCTTATCATCATATGTGGATCGTACGAATGTCCCATACACCTGAAATTAGACAAAACACAAAAGTGTGTGAAGTATTTTTGTTCTGGATAACATAAATAGATTATTGAATATTGCACTAGAAATCACCTGACAAATATGCGTGTATGCAATATTTTTGGTCGTATCCAAGGTAGTCATGTCCTCATCATCCTCCCCTTCTTGAAAACAAAGCCGTCCTCGGCGTTGCTTAATCTGAAATGTGGCTAACAAAAGAGACAAGGTGTACATGTTGCATATGTATATGTCATCCATTTTTACTTCCCTTGATTTTTGCACATATGACACATGTATACATGAGCAACTTTCATAGATCATAAAATATAAAGCCAAAATATTATCATAAGTAGAAGGCATGAAAATATTGCAACTCAGTTTGCATATATAAGTGAAGGTCTTATTCATATCAAAAGATTGACAATATTCATCATTAAACCATCCCAACATTGCTGAATAAACCTTACTTGCATCAAATTTACATGCTACAACATGCTTAAATAAGCAAAAATGCAATAAGTCATTCGACATAGAATCACAACCAAGATTATAGGTCATATCCAAATGATTAAACATTGATTCTTCTGCATCAACAGTTAATTCAATAGGTGTTGTGCTCAAATCACCAGGTAACTGAACACATGATGCATTCAAGTTAACTAGGGATGCATCACTCTCATGTGAAGTTATACAATCAATACATTTCCTGTTACCTTGTCACAAAGACGTAGCTGATGTAGGTACGGACGTTGACAATGCACCATACTCTTGAGATGATGTCGCGCTCACAATCCGAGGTGGGGCTGCTCTAGTAGGTGCAACGATGGAGGAACCAACCGGCGGTGGTGAGCACGAACTGGAATAGTAGTTGTTGTAGCCACCCAATGCATCCTCCTGTATCTGTCTCTCAAAGGTACAAGCACAAACATACATACCAATAATGCAACGAGGAATATACTGAAATCTTGCCTGAATATCATGGTTCAAACCACCAAAAAATCTATTCATTGTATCATCCTTAGATTCTTCAATGTCACAATGATGCATATAAGATTTGAACTCTTGGTAGTAAGCATGAACAGTGTTGTTGCCTTGTTTAAATTGTTCAAATTTGCGAAGCAATTCACGAGGATAGTAAGGAGGGAAAATTGTTGTCTCATTACATCTTTCAAATCTTTCCAAGTTGTGGGTTGGTTACCAATGTTTTTCTTACAATGCACACTCCACCAAACAGAAGCAAAACCAGTAAATGCTCTAGTGGCAACTCATACTCGCTCAAGTTCAGAAAAGTCATGGTTACTTAAAACTTGTTCTACTTCAAACTCCCAAGCTAGATAAATAGCAGGATTCAATCTACCCTCAAATGACGGTAAAGAGATAACCTGACCATGTGCTTGTGTGTGTTGTCCCAAGTCTCGTGATGGTGAAGATGTGTCTGTCGTCCAAGAACTTCTATCTCCAGAACCTGTCATGATTAGTAGAAACAAGAAACAAAATTTGAGAACAATGTTCCTGTGAACTACTATGATGTGGTTGTAAAGTGGTCACAGTAAAGAAAATATCAATATCTTACAAGTTCTTACCATGCGGCAGGTGGTGACAGGCAACCAGCGATGTCAAATAACTCTGAAGATTGTGTAAAGTGATTGCCAGGGGAATGTACGTATACACGATGTAGAAATATGTGGATCTGGGTTGGCTATATATGGTAGAAAAATATTAGCAATAATCAATTTAGAGATGCAATGTTAAATAAACGCTGAACGACGGTACTGTGCTAGTCCTAGGCTAGACCGGCCTAGAGACGTGAGCCTAGAACACTAACGAGGTCACAGAGTAGCACAACTAGCATTAATCAAGAATACTAAGTAGCTCTGGAAAACAAGATATAAGTGAAGATCACAACGGCAGTAAAGATAATGATGAGAAACAACTGCCAAGCAGGATATACAATAACTTTCTCTCCAACTTTCCTCTGTAAAAGTTTGTGCCAATTTTTTTGATCATTTTACTCAAGAAAGGTACTGACTCAAGCTTTCAAACGCAACAGGAATCACTCAATTCCGAGTTGATATGAGGAGTCAAAAAATTCTAAAACTGGCCTGGAAAACTAGAATAATTTGTGTTCGCGAACTTCGAAGTGCAAAAAGACCTATTTAGACTCTGTTTTTGAGGTGCCAAATATTGAACAAGCTTCTGCAACTATTTACATGCGGCACGTCTCTAGCTTTCATTTGAGTACTCGTGGAGCCAAAACGGACTTCATGTGAAGAAGTTATGCCTGTTTTACTAAACAGTGCGCAAAATAGATTCCAATCTGAATTCAACTACAAGATTGAGTCGAGATAGATCCGAATTTTATTTTTTTTCTCTCTTTTTTTTCCTCACACTTTTTTCTTTTTCTTTCTCTATTTTTTTTCTCTGACTTTTTTTCTCCTATTTTTCTCTCTCTCCCTATTTCCAAAACAAACTAGATAAGATGCAGATTGGATCAAGCGAAGATGTGAACGATCTCAACTATGATTATGACAATGAACGGTGGGTAGCACGTGGTGGAAATTGATGGATGCGTGGTGGACAGCGGAAGGGTTAATGATGCAGCGGCAGCGTGACTAATGTGAACAGAACTCGAAACTCTAAACGAACTAGACACTAAGACCAGCAACTCGACACGACGATGCAACCGATAATTCGATAATGCAAACAATGAAAGGAAAACTGCAAAGGCTCAGACTGGTTTGGACAAAGAATGAATAGATCCAACTTTTTTTGTGGTTTTTCTTGGACAGTAGGTAAGAAAATAAATCTAATCTAGGGGAAACTGGAAATTCTCACCGAGCAACCTGAAAGCTGATACTACTTGATACCACTTGATAGAGGCGGGGTGTCCCGATCTTTCGATGAGATGATAACTGTCGATTTGGTGGAGTAGACTCTGATGATCCGACTACAAACGTGCACGACGTTGCGCCTTAGCAATCGCAAAACCAACTTTGAGAGGTTATTAACCATGCCGGAGCACAATCAACCTGACCACGAAGGTCTATTCCTGCAAGCAATCGAAGAACAAGCAAGAATATGATAAAAGAAATCTGAATATTGTGAATATAGATGAAGTATTGATAAAGGTGGGGATCCTAAAGTGGTCTTGGTCTGGTCGTTGGACACAAACGAAGTACACGAAGTTGCAATGGCTAACTTTTAACTAAACAAATCCCAAGGGAAAAGCTACTAGATGGATCTACTTATATAGGAGCAAGGGGTGGCAGCCAAGGAGGTGGGAGGACGTCCCAAGTCAGCCTAAAACTAACCCTAGGTCGTACAAGGCCAATGGGCCCAAGTGGAGGTGAAGTAACACCTTTGGACTTGTAGTTTGACTCGGATTATGCTGCATCATCAGATTGTTTCGTCCATAACTCAACGCTCCGGATGAATTTGAAGGTGAATCCAATTGGGTTGGAAAGTGCACGAAATCTATTTTCCAACAAAAAACAAATCACCCAATTTGGAGTCCGAATGAAAATGTTATTGATGTTTTGAGTCAGGTATGTTTGTGCAGTCCGAATCTGAGTCCAGAACGTGAGAGACTTGGACTCTATCTTCTCTTGGCCCAAAGGTGACGTGAGAGGACTTTTTGAACAGAACCTAAACTTCTCCTTTTCCCTTATCATCATATGTGGATTGTACGAATGTCCCATACACCTGCAATTAGACAAAACACAAAAGTGTGTGAAGTATTTTTGTTCTGGATAAGATAAAAAGATTATTGAATATTGCACTAGAAATCACCTGACAAATATGCATGTATGCAATATTTTTGGCCGTATCCAAGGTAGTCATGTCCTCATCCTCCTCCCCTTCTTGAAAACAAAGCCGTCCTTGGCGTTGCTTAATCTGAAATGTGGCTAACAAAAGAGACAAGGTGTACATGTTGCATATGTATATGTCATCAATTTTTACTTCCCTTGATTTTTGCACATATGACACATGTATACATGAGCAACTTTCATAGATCATAAAATATAAAGCCAAAATATTATCATAAGTAGAAGGCATGAAAATATTGCAACTCAGTTTGCATATATAAGTGAAGGTCTTATTCATATCAAAAGATTGACAATATTCATCATTAAACCATCCCAACATGGCTGAATAAACCTTACTTGCATCAAATTTACATGCTACAACATTCTTAAATAAGCAAAAATGCAATAAGTCATTCGACATAGAATCACAACCAAGATTATAGGTCATATCCAAATTATTAAACATTGATTCTTTTGCATCAACAGTTAATTCAATGGGTGCACTCAAAATTGTTGGTATTTCAGTTGTTTGATCACATGGCGCATTCATGAGAGTATCAAGATTCTCTAAAATAGGTGTTGTGCTCAAATCACCAGGTAACTGAACACATGATGCATTCAAGTTAACTAGGGATGCATCATTCTCATGTGAAGTTATACAACCAATACATTTCCTGTTACCTTGTCACAAAGACATAGCTGATGTAGGTACGGACGTTGACAATGCACCATACTCTAGAGATGATGTCGCGCTCACAATCCGAGGTGGGGCTGCTCTAGTAGGTGCAACGATGGAGGAACCAACCGGCGATGGTGAGCACGAACTGGAATAGTAGTTGTTGTAGCCACCCAATGCATCCTCCTGTATCTATCTCTCAAAGGTACAAGCACAAACATACATACCAGTAATGCAACGAGGAATATACTGAAATCTTGCCTGAATATCATGGTTCAAACCACCAAAAAATCTATTCATTGTATCATCCTTAGATTCTTCTATGTCACAATGATGCATATAAGATTTGAACTCTTGGTAGTAAGCATGAACAGTGTTGTTGCCTTGTTTAAATTGTTCAAATTTGCGAAGCAATTCACGAGGATTGTAAGGAGGCAAAACTGTTGTCTCATTACATCTTTCAAATCTTTCCAAGTTGTGGGTTGGTTACCAATGTTTTTCTTACAATGCACACTCCACCAAACAGAAGCAAAACCAGTAAATGCTCTAGTGGCAACTCATACTCGCTCAAGTTCAGAAAAGTCATGGTTACTTAAAACTTGTTCTACTTCAAACTCCCAAGCTAGATAAATAGCAGGATTCAATCTACCCTCAAATGACGGTAAAGAGATAACCTGACCATGTGCTTGTGTGTGTTGACCCAACTCTCGTGATGGTGAAGATGTGTCCGTCGTCCAAGAACTTCTATCTCCGGAACCTGTCATGATTAGTAGAAACAAGAATTTTTTTTGAGAATAATGTTCCTATGAACTACTAGGATGTGGTTGTAAAGTGGTCACAGTAAAGCAAATATCAATATCTTACAAGTTCTTACCATGCCGCAGGTGGTGACAGGCAACCAGCGATGTCAAATAACTCTGAAGATTGTGTAAAGTGATTGCCAGGGGAATGTACGTATACACGATGTAGAAATATGTGGATCTGGGTTGCCTATATATGGTAGCAAAATATTAGCAATAATCAATTCAGAGATGCAATGTTAAATAAACGCGGAACGACGGTACTGTGCTAGTCCTAGGCTAGACCGGACTAGAGACACGAGCCTAGAACACTAACGAGGTCACGGAGTAGCACAACTAGCATTAATCAAGGATACTAAGTAGCTCTAGACAACTAGATATAAGTAAAGATCACAACGGTAGTAAAGATAATGATGAGAAACAACTGCCAAGCAGGATATACAATAACTTTCTCTCCAACTTTCCTCTGTAAAAGTTTGTGCCAATTTTTTTGATCATTTTACTCAAGAAAGGTACTGACTCAAGCTTTCAAACGCAACAGGAATCAATCAATTCCGAGTTGATATGAGGAGTCAAAAAATTCTAAAACTGGCCTGGAAAACCAGAATAATTTGTGTTCGCGAACTTCGAAGTGTAAAAAGACCTATTTAGACTCTGTTTTTGAGGTGCCAAATATTGAACTAGCTTCTGCAACTATTTAGATGCGGCTCGTCGCTAGCTTTCATTTGAGTACTCGCGGAGCCAAAACGGACTTCGTATGAAGAAGCTATGCCTGTTTTACTAAACAGTGCGCAAAACAGATTCCAACCCGAATTCAACTACGAGATTAAGTCGAGATAGATCCGAATTTTGTTTTTTTCTCTCTTTTTTCCTCACACTTTTTTCTTTTTCTTTCTCTATTTTTTCTCTGAGTTTTTTTTCTCCTGTTTTTCTCTCTCTCCCTATTTTCAAAACAAAGTAGATAAGATGCAGATTGGATCAAGCGAAGATGTGAACGATCTCAACTATGATTATGACAATGAACGTTGGGTAGCACGTGGTGGAAATTGATGGATGCGTGGTGGACAGCGGAAGGGATAATGATGCAGCGGCAGCATGACTAATGTGAATAGAACTCGAAACTCTAAACAAACTAGACACTAAGACCAGCAACTCGACACGACGATGCAACCGATAATTCAATAATGCAAACAATGAAAGGAAAACTACAAAGGCTCAGACTGGTTTGGACAAAGAATGAATAGATCCAACTTTTTTTTGTGGTTTTTCTTGGACAGTAGGTAAGAAAATAAATCTAATCTAGGGGAAACTGGAAATTCTCATCGAGCAACCTGAAAGCTGATACTACTTGATACCACTTGATAGAGGCGGGGTGTCCCGATCTTTCGATGAGATGATAACTGTCGATTTGGTGGAGTGGACTTTGATGATCCGGCTACAAACGTGCATGACGTTGTGCCTTAGCAATCGCTAAACCAACTTTGAGAGGTTATTAACCATGCCGGAGCACAATCAACCTGACCACGAAGGTCTATTCCTGCAAGCAATCGAAGAACAAGCAAGAATATGATAAAAGAAATCTGAATATTGTGAATATAGATGAATTATTGATAAAGGTGGGGATCCTAAAGTGGTCTTGGTCTGGTCATTGGACACAAACGAAGTACACGAAGTTGCAATGGCTAACTTTTAACTAAACAAATCCCAAGGGAAAAGCTACTAGATGGATCTAGTTATATAGGAGCAAGGGGTGGCAGCCAAGGAGGTGGGAGGACGTCCCAAGGCAGCCTAAAACTAACCCTAGGTCGTACAAGGCCGATGGGACCAAGTGGAGGTGACGTAACACCTTTGGACTTCTAGTTTGACTCGGATTATGCTGCAACATCAGATTATTTCGTCCATAACTCAACGCTCCCGACGAATTTGAAGGCGAATCCAATTGGGTTGGAAAGTGCACGAAATCTATTTTCCAACAAAAAAAGAATATTTGGAGTCCGGATGAAAAAGTTATTGACGTTTTGACTCAGATATGTTTGTGCAGTCCGAATCTGAGTCCAGAACGTGAGAGACTTGGACTCTATCTTCTCTTGGCCCAAAAGTGACGTGAGAGGACTTTTTGAACAGAACCTAAACCTCTCCTTTTCCCTTATCATCATATGTGGATTGTACGAATGTCCCATACACCTGCAATTAGACAAAACACAAAAGTGTGTGAAGTATTTTTGTTCTGGATAACATAAATATATTATTGAATAGTTTGCACTAGAAATCACCTGACAAATATGCATGTATGCAATATTTTTGGTCATATCCAAGGTAGTCATGTCATCATCAGTTTAGAAAGGTAGAAGGGTCTCTGGGAACAGATATGATGATCATTAGATGAAATAAAGTGATGGCCCCTTTGTAATCACAAAGGGCATATTCAAATTCCAAAAATTTGGAATTAGGGTTTGAGAGGGTTTAAGATTATGCAAATGAGGTCTTGCCCACTGACAAAGACATGAGCATGGTTCTAAATGGATGGAAATGACAAGAATTCTCAGAGTCATTCAGCAAACTCAGGAGAAAGAATTTAAAAAATGATTGCCAGGAAGGAATAACAGCACAATAATCGATAACCCAATTTTGGGGCTATTACAACTCTTCCACCCTTAAAAGAATCTTGTCCTCGAAATTCCTAGGGTTACAGCACAAATGAAAAGATAACCACTCCGGGGAAAAATCTCTAAGTTAAATTTTTAACCCTTGGGTCTGATTCAAACGTGTTGGGGCAGTGATAATTGGTACATCTAGAGAGGGATATGGGCAAACACGGTTATTTCCACCGCTAGGGGTACTCGAGATCAAAACCCCGAAAAATTGCTAGATGCACCCCAGTGAACAGTGGTTTTACCTGCTGACACGTGGGTCCAGGGCCCGCTGGCAGCCTCCTTCTTCTACCTCCAGCTTGCTACTTCTTCTCTACGGCTGCTCCATGTGCGGCTTGGCACAATGCGCATCTAGCTCCTAGGGCGATGAGGACCCTAGCGTCGTAGAGTCCGGCATGCACGATGCCGGTGAAGCGAGCACTCACATCGCGGGCCAGCACCTTGTCGGCAGTGCTCGTGGATTTGCCTCCTGGACGCCGGTGATTGGGCGACGAGCGGTTCTCCAGGACCTCGCTCACCGTACACCGGAGTTGGCCTATAGAAATGGCAGCGCGACTCTCTTCCAACACACAAACACAATGCCTCTCTACTACCTCTTTGGTTTGGACGGGATCGATCCGAGCTCCTTCGGCGAGGCCATGTTCCTGGTGGTGCTGTGGTGGTTCCTAGCTGCTCTACTGGGCACACTGATCGGCTCTTGCTCATCCTATTGACGATCATCAAGTACAAGCGGGCTCGAGGCAACGCACGACCAGCTGAAGTGGCTCGAGGTGCGGAAGAAGATGGTGCACGGGGTGGTCCTCCGCCACGCTTGATTCTCCGTCGCTTCGCGCCGGCGACGTAATCATGTGCTGCGGTGGAGCGGCGGTGGCGACCTGCCTGCGTCAGGTAAGGCAATGAAGGTGGTGGTGATGGGGTTGGATGCGGGTGAGGTGGCTGCGCCAGCTCAGGAGTCACATTAGGGCATGGAGAAAATTTCGCGGATAGCTCTACGAAATGTAGGCATCGAGGTAGAATCGGAGTTGAAATCTGTATCAGGGTAGTTGTACTGGATCGAGTGAAATAAAGCTGGCAGCTTTTCTCCAGAAACACAATTAGAGCTAACAAAAAAGAATTAGGGACGAGAAATGGCCAGATAGAAATGCATCTTCGAGGCTCTGGGTTTGAAAATCTGGCACACGGATTATGCACACAAAGAGCTAGGGATGTGACTTTGCATTACCCGAGTACTGCTCAAATGTACTCGTGGGTGAACCAGGGCTGCATGCAGGATGCAATGCAGTCTATACTAAGAAACTTACATATGCAATATACGTGCAATGGAAAAACACACCAGACAACTCACACTAAGGTGGTTTTAATGCTAGTGGGTATATGTACTCCTGGTATACATATACCTACACTAGTGTGCATTTTATTATGGGATAACTATATTTTTCGTCCTTGAACTCTTCCCAGAGTTTAGAAATCGTCCCTCAACTCTAAACCAGATAATTTTCGTCCCTCAACTATGAAAACCAGATAGTTTTCGTCCCTCGTGCCGCTTCGGGCGGTTTTAGTCCAGGGTGAACAGTAAAATCGAAAAAATAGCAACAAAAATCAAAAAAATCTGAAATTTTAGAGCATCGAAGATACTTTGGTGCGCAAGACACGTGCAAAATTTTGTGATGTTTTGAGATTCGAGCAGCTCATGGCAAACAAAAAACTATAAATTTGTACATCAGTGAACAGTAAATTCAAAATAAATAGCAAAAAAATTCAAAGCGGTATGAATTTTTTTGGCATAAAAGAGGCTTGGGTGCCCAACGTGCGTGCAAATTTTTGTGATGTTTGGGTATTGTAGGAACTCGTGATAAAAAGAAACAAAATTTGGCTCAGATTTATTTTTTTAAAAAAGTGTGCTGTTTTGTTTGTTTGTTTTTTTGCTAGAGCTCCTCGTATGTCATTCAATCACAAATTTTTGCCTGCATCTTGCGTACCGGAGCATCTTTGATGCCAAAATCTTACATGTTTTTTTGAATTTTTTTTGCTATTTTTTAAATTTGACTGTTCACCGACGTACATATTTACAGTTTTTTGTTTGCCACGAGCTGCTTGAATGTCGAAAGACCCCCAAATTTTGCACGGGTCTTGCGCACCAAATTATCTTCGATGCTGTAAAATTTCAGATATTTTTTAATTTTTTTGCTATTTTTAATTTTATTTTTCACTAATTTACTGTTCATCCTAGACTAAAACCGCCCGAAGCGGCACGAGGGACGAAAACTATCCGGTTTTGATAGTTGAGCGACGAAAACTCTCCGGTTTCGAGTTGAGGGACGATTTCTAAACTATCGGAAGAGTTCGAGGACGAAAAATATACTTATCCCTTTTATTATAGACTCAAGACGAGTCAATGTTGTTTGGTGTATGTGCTCTACTGATTAAAATCTTGTTAGCAACACATTGCCAATCTTGTCAAACATTTCTGCTTGACATAGAGACAAACAAAAACAAACACAAAACAAAAGCACGAAAGCATACATTAAACATAGCATACGGGTTACAAACAGTACCAACATACAACAAGCACGAACGTGCTACGCGCTAAATGAAACAACTCACTCCAGGATACATGGTTCTATCCTCATCTGGAGGAGGACTCGAAAGACCAACCTACTCGCAGAAACACCTGACTGCGTGACTGAGGTCATGCAGAGGACTGGCCTTGCTGGGGCTCTCCTAGAGGACGAAGACTGAGCCAATCTCCATCTTCATCATCCGACACTTCTATGGGTTGGGGCTCTACTGCTGGGGGTATGGCTGAAATTGATCCAAGCAAATGTAGTTGGTGGATCCGGTAAAGCCTTGTCGAGGGTGACGATGTTTGGCTTAGGCCACATCACAGGCTGAGAGGGTAGCACTAGTTCGGATGGCGTTGGGCGAACGGCTTGAGATGCAAATTTACGAGCCTCGTGATAAGCTTCTGTGACAACCCGTACCACATCATTGTCCATGGTTCTAAACTCAGCAAGCATCTTTGCAATCATCATCCCCTGGGCCATGATAGATTGCACCCGGCGAGCGATTGCGGGGTCATCTCCCTGGACAGTGGGAGGAGGCTGAATTCATGCTTCTCTCACAACAGGGAAAAAGCAGAACTCCCGCCTCTCTGCCACTTGCGAAAACTTGGTTCGGAGGTATAGGATAGCCTCCACAACAGCGGCCTGAATTGCCAAATCAGTAGTGGGCATGGCTCTGCCCTGAAAAACCAAGGGCTGACCATCTGCCGTGGGACCTGGGCAGATGTGCACTCTTGCATCATAGCGGTGAAGGTGAGGGATGGGTGCCGATTGGAACACCAGGTAATCAGGGCTAGCATTACAGCCAAAGGCTTTGGTGAGCATCTCAGTAAGAAGGGGTGGAAAGCCAGTATGGTTGACGACAAAGGTTCGGGTATAAAACTTAGGAGCTTTGAGAGCATGAGTCATGGCTGGGGTGTTACTAGCTAGGCTTCTTTGCAGGGACATGGCTGACTGAGTGGTGAGCGATACGGCTAGCGAAAAGGGGAATTTATAGGCTGCTATGCGGGACATGCCTGCATGGCGAGGCCCCTTTCTCTTAATGGCGAAGGGTAAGCGGCACGGCGGACTAAAAAGGATAGGGTTGCTATTCGATCCACACATAACTTGGCAGGGACAGCGGGGTGAGGACGTGTCAATCCCGACTGCGCAACTTGTTGATTAGTAGTGGCCATGCCGGACGCCAGGGATGGGTCAAATCCCTTAGGGTCATTACGGGTTAATGGTAGTGGTGATCTATGCTATGATAACGTGTCCTAGCCTGGCTGCTCTGATACCATCTCCTATGGCACCCCGATCTGCATGGAGCAGGGGGCCTCCGCATGTCAGCCTAGGATAACACCTGACGCACGACAGGTCCATGATACAGCATTCTAGGTACAAGAATATTCATCAAATACATGTGTATATGATTACATCATTGATGAATACAATTATCTGGCATAGCCCTAAGGCTATTTAAATGGTGGCGGAAGTCTATTTAAATGGCGGCGGAAGTCTTGGTTTGGCAGCATATCAACTCTGGCTGGGCTCCACAACTCATAGGACTGGCAATATTACAGCCTAGCGCGACCAAACACATGAACAATTTGGGTATGACCTACAAAACTGGCATGACACGCCAGGTCAGTACATTGAATGTACTTGCAAGACAACCAAATACATAGCATCCAAACAAACAGATGGCAAAGCAAGAACCAAGCGCATGTAATAATCTACTTCATCGCAATTCCTAAGCATGTCATTAAATTTACTAGAGACATGAATAAAGCTAAACATCAACATCATGACATCTACTAGCATTGCAATAACATGACATACCAAACTTACTTCTAGCATGGCAGCAGTAAACATAGCATCGCATCTCAATCATAACATGATATTTCAAAACATGGCATGATCTAGCATTTAAATCAACACATGGCATAAGTTGAATCAAAACACAGTATGGCATCATGAAACTATGCTGAAAATAAACTACCAGTCATATCCATTGCAGACATAACAGGTTAACTTTATGCAACCATCTCATGTTCTGCCATGGCTCTTTCAATGCCAATAACAACATGTTACTCATGCAATAACCAAACTTGTGCACTGAGTCCCTCGGACTCACTTACCAATGGGTTACCTTCTAACCAAACGGTGATCATGCACGGATCACAAACGGAACCACACTTGGTTCAAACTCACCGAGACCTCGTCTCATGATCATATCAACACATCACCGTGACTTCTAACGATTATCTCACAGTCCAAGTCACCACATTATTTATTACACATTATTCATAAATTTAGTTATTTCCGGTTTATCCTCCATTTCGACCAAGACCCGATAGTGTGACCTACTACGAACTTGTGCCCATGACCGTGGACACGGCTATCGATAGACTTAACACACACTCTATAGAGGTAGCACAATGTACCCACACCACGGAACCCATGGCCTCGCACTCCCATTCGGGTGGACCAACAGCGTTCCGACAAAACTGATCTACTGCCGTGACACTCTCCCGGCAACTCGGACCAACACCCTTTTTGGGTTCAGTCCTGGATGGCCCAGTGACTACCAAAGGCATCAAACGTCCATAGTCGTGGCAAAATAAAAACGGTCCCAAATGGGGACAAAGCGTGCAAAACAACTCGGGCACACAAGGTTTATGTCCGCCTACCTGATCAGGGTAGCGCGCGCCCATAACCTTCCCTCGTTGGAGGCACCGGCGAGAGAGATTACAATAGACCGCATTAGGGCCCTTCCCGTAAAAGGCAAATGTTGTTGCACTAGAAAAAGCTCGATTTGGTGGCACTATGACTCAATCCCATAGATGACAGAGGAGGTTTATAATTATTAAGTCATATTACCATCTTCTCCACCATCATCAACATTATGAGCATATTTAACAAGAATGCAAAAATGAGCATGCAACATACAGATGCATTAACAAATACCAAGCTTCTCAAGAGAACAGCTGTAGCATATGAAACATGGCAATACCAAGACTACTGACATGAACCAAAACAAAGGCATGATATTATCAACAACACATCCAACTAGCATGTCAAAAGATATCCTGAAAGCACAAGAATGCATGGCACACAACACCAACATATAGCATGACTGAAATAACGGCATACGAAACAAGCAAGAAACTACTGCAACTAAACACACGAGTTGCAAGCAAAGTCAACATGCAAGTTTGGGGCTCATGATAAGAGGTTGGCTTGCCTGGGGGTCGAGGAATATTCCAGAAATGAGTGCAAGGAGAACAGTTCACTCTCAGAGAGGCTGAATTAGGGCAAGGGGAAAATGGGCATTTTCAGAATGTGCCAACATAAAGAAAATAGTCCCATCGAATAGATCTCAACAAACAGAGAACCTGGGCGTTGGAATCGCCTCAATCAGAGTCATGGTTGAAAAGTTGTGGTCGTTCACTTTTTAGGCACAAAAGTGGCTTAAACAGTGAACGTTCACAATTTAGCCTTTTCGGCGGGCGGGGGTTGAAAACAGACAACGCCTTTTAAGAAATACGCTTTCAGATCAGTGAAAATGTACTTTGATTCAAAGAGGCACGAAAATACGCTTTCGGAGAACTAAAGACGTAATCCAGTGGATTATGCCTCCACCTATCCACGTTAGCGTACCTGGTCAACAGGGTTGTTAGGCTGGTAGGTGGGGTCCACGGGCGGTGGGGCCCGCCTGGCCTGGCTTCTTCTTCCTCTCACTCGTGGGCGCGACCGGCCGAGGCAGACGACCGCCTCGACTGCCGGCGACTCCGGCCACCATTCGCGACGGGCAACATACCCAGACGCTCTGGAGGGAGGGGCGCATCTTGCAGTGATCTTAGTTGCCGGCGAGGAATATCGTAGAGGGAGCAGCATGACCCGCGGTGGAGAGGGGCTTCGGCCACCGGAGGACATGGAGCTACGGTGGTGGAGAGGAGGGGCTGGGGCTATAGGGGGGACCCATAGGGAACTGGGGAAGGCAATGATGGTGAGGAATAGGAGGTAGGGGCTTGGCTTCGCTGGAATCGGGCAAAACCCGAGGCGGTGGCCATGGCGATGGTGGGGGTCGGGGAATGGCTTCGGGGCTAAGTGGAGCGCTCGGGGAGGCGTAGAGGATTGAGTGGGAGCTCTTGATGAGCTCCAGAGTGTTGAGGGCAGGCTATATAAAGCCGGGGCAACAGCACCCGAGCCGGTCACCGCCGAGCGATCCCGTCCAAGGCTCTGCCGGCTGCAGGGCTCACAGGGAGGAGTGGGAAGGTGACGAGGGGGATGCGGACGATGCGCAGGAGCACACGGAGTCGGGCAACGCTTGCGGACGATAGGGAGAAGAGGAAAGGAGCGAGGAAGGCGGCGATGGCCATGTGGCTCACTGTTCGGTCGTTGGAACGATGCACCGGAGAAGAAAACGGAGGGGGAGAGGGGTCTAGGGGAACGGCGACGATGATGCCGAGCTACTAGACACGCGGGGATGAACCCAATCCGGCCGGAGCGGCTCTGCCGTCGCCAACAGTAGCTAGACCACCGTTTTGGCCGGCATTGCCTGTGGTCACCACCAACAACGCACGCTCTGGCTTCCTTCGCGATGCCAACTCATGTTTACAGCATAGACCATCCAAGGTAGAGTATTACTACGATAAAGAAATGAGCAAAGACAAAGGGAGCTAAGTAAACTAAGCCTCACAAGTTTGTTGTAGCAAACTTGACCACATTCTAGAGATTAAACCAGAGAGGTTAAGTGGTAAACTGGTTGTTTGGGAGGCTTAGGGTAGCAAGGACTACAGTCCTGGGTAGGCCATAAGGATAAGAATTTAACATAGTTGCTTTGCAGCTGCTAAATTAGGTCCAGAAACAAAATGAGGAGGAAGCACCCACTAGGAGTGTTGGCTAGGGCTACCACTAGGCAAATCTTGATGATTTGGACATATGTAGATGTTGTAAATAGATCATACCAAATGGACTTGCCAAAATGGTACTTGTTTCACAAGCATCTCTTTTGTCCAGAAACTTGGAAAAATTCTAGGAAAATATTGGCTAAATGAAATGAGCCACAATCTTGTGGAGGTGGATCATATGGATAGGAGAAGGCTTGGGAATATTTTCAGCCACAAGATAAAATGTACTTGCTTCACAAACTGAAAATTTGGATAGAAACCAAGAATTGCTCTCATGCACAGATAGCTCAATTAAATGAGCTGAATTTAGGTGGAGTCTAATGATTTTGGATATTTGAGAAGATGGCAAAGTTCCATCCCATTTGGAAACTCTATGAAGGTACTTCCTTCACAAAGTTGCAATCTGGTCAAAAACTTTGAAAAATTGCACAGGGAGCTAGGATGAAGGGATTGAGCTCATTTTGGGTATCCATGGGTGATTTATCAATGTTAACCACCTTGCCAAATTGCAGCTCAATTGCAATTAGGAATAAAGCACTTCCTTTTAAAATTTCAGAGAAGGCAAAAACTTGCATTGGATCATGTGCCCAATTTTTGAACTATGGGACATGGGATAATGATGGAACTAGTGATTATATAGCAAGGAAAAGCTCCACAATTTACGTGGGAATTTTCTCTTCTATAAAAATGGTAGTTCCTTTAGGAAGTGGTAGAAATGAAATATTGGCATTAAATAAGAAAAGGCAATTTTCCTTATTTAATTATGGCCAATATCTTTGCCAGAGCTGGGATTAGGCATAAATATCAACTCCACCCACTTTCATGAATTTAGGAGGTGACTAGATATGCCTTCGGATTTTTATTCCGTAGAAAGACAAGAAAAGGAATAAATCACAAATAAAGTTATTGCATGGGACTTAGCAATATTTTCGCATATCCAGGGTTTGGAAAGGTAAAAGGGTCTCTGGGAATAGATAGGATGATCAATAGATCAAGAAAATGATGGCCCCTTTGTAATCACAAAGGGCATATTCAAATTCCAAAATTTTGGAATTAGGGTTTGAGAGGGTTTAAGATTATGCAAATGAGGTCTTTCCCACTGAAAAAGACACGAGCAAGGTTTTGAATGGTTGGAAATGACAAGAATTCTCCGAATCATCCAGCAAACTCAGGAGAAAGATTTTGAGAAATGATCGCCGGGAAGGAGTAACAACACAAAAATTCATAACCCAATTTTGGGGTTGTTACACCTACAAATCACCGTGTTCAAATTTGGCATTGTTCCGGGCTCATTTACCATATTTAAGGGATTATGTGCATTTTCTAGGCATTTGGCGCATATAAATCCAATCCAGCTACAGCTGCAGGGATGTGATGTGAGGGACGTGGATTGCCGTTCGATCGTGGCGCATCCTACGATGCACACGCGCGATCCGCGTGGTTGGGGTTTCGACCAATCATAACACAACACAGAATAGTCTCTGCACACACGATTTCTGGAAGCGACCGAGATGAACCGTGTGCGGTAATGAACGAGCAAAATTGTAAGGGAAGCCAAATTTCCTTTGTCGTTTGTCGTTGAGCTCTTAAAAACCACCGCACTGTACGTTTGCCCAACCCCTCCGTCCCAGAGCTCTCTCCAAGCGTCGTTCATGGCACCACGCCGCACAGTAATTGGTAAGCAAGCGATGGTATCCCGCTGCGCCATGTTCCTCGCCGCCCACGACCTCACACATGGTAAGGATGCGATGGCATCTCACCCGACCGAGTTCATCGCTGCTAGCGGCCACACAGTTACGTGGGCGGACTTTGAGGGTGCCATGTCCGAATGGGTGGTGGATCTAGAGGCGGCCAAAGCCACACAGGAGGATCGGAAAAGGCAGTAAGCAGTCAAGAAAAGAGACTCCCACTGCCGCAAGAAAGAAGAGGCCGCACGCCGTGATGAGGAGAGCTTCGTGGAGATCGAAGCACGGTTGGCTGCCGCCTACAAGGCCGAGAAGGAGAACACCATCGTCTAGCCAGCATGCCCCGATGGCAGCATGTGAGATGTAGTTTAAGTTTGTAGTATTAGATAAAATTACCAGTAATACTTTAAGTTTGTAGTATTAACGTACAATGTCGGTAAGAGCATCCTTTGAGGGCTTTGAGCGTTGATTAGCATGTGTGACTGTGTGCGCCTTTTTGCGTTAATCATTAGAAGATTACAAAACACACAGTTTCTATGCCGTACCCGTGTGCGTTTTTTACATTAATGATCATAATTCTATTACATGTGTGATGGTTCCTAATAAACCAGGCATACCATTGACCGAAAAAAGTCGACTACACGTGTACATTTTTTTGCAGACGGGAACTGCCAATTTTCTGTTTTCTCGCACACGAGTATTTTATGCGCTTCGTCTCCGTTGTGTGTCTCCCCTGCCCAAGTTTCAAGTTTCATAGTGAAATTTTCATTGGGTGCGCTATTTCAGAATGTATTCCTCCAACAACATCCCCACCCATCAAATTTCCTTAGTATCTCCCCCCCACTTCCCCCCCCCCTCCCACGCCTCCCCTACCGGCAGCTCAAACCATCGCCGCCACAACCACAACTTCAACCACATCTATGTTCT